>NW_015505339.1:313057-352877 GCF_001515645.1 Sinocyclocheilus grahami | reverse complement strand
AAAAAAAAATATATAAATATATATATATATATATATATATATATATATATATATATATATATATATATGATATATTTAAAAACTATGTATGTAAAAAAAAGTCATAAATATAGCCATAAAGCAATAGAAGATTGAATGTAGCCACGAAATACAAGTAGGACAACACATCCTTGTTGGTAATGAAACAGCATTCCTATCTATCAGATTTTAGGGTTAAACTTTGGACATTATGGAATAGTGATATAAAAGTAGATTAGAGGAATTACTGTTTGGTTAAAATGTTGGTCCAGAACCAAAAAAAATAAAAAAAGATGATCCAGCAACATATAGGATATATTTAAATTCATATGCAAAGATGCAATTGCAGATGCAAATTTCAGTCAAACTTCCCTATGCAGAGAACATTCATGACCTGAAAATCATCTGATCTGTGCCTTTAATGCTATATGCAAGATACTACATTTGCATGCAAGTGTAAAACTACAGTAGTAGCAGTGCCAACATTACATTCACATTAGCATTATTCATTTGGTAGATCCTCTTATTCAAAGCAACACACATTGTATTCAAGGAGATGTGGAAATTAAAAATAACATAAATAGACACATCCTGTCTGCTATTTTTGTGAGCTCAATCTTTCCTGAAGAAGGTCCTAAACTAAACCGTGCCATGAAAATAACTTTCAAATCTATGTAACACTGTTATAACACAGTTATTATTTACTTATTATTTACTTATTACAGTCTACTAATTATAGCACACCCAACAATCTAAATTCTGTCATTAATTACTTTTATGTTGTTCCAAACCTGTATTTATGACTGACTTTTGTCTGTGCAACACAGAAGGATATATTTTGAAAGATGTCTCCGTTTTCTCCATACAATGAAAGTCAGAGGGGTTCAATTTTGTTTGGACCCCAGTGTTCTTCAAAATAACTTATTTTTGTGTTCCAGGTTGCATACAGGTTTGAAACGGCATGTAAAGTGTGAGTAAACTTTTTGTTTTTTTCCTACTTTAAGGATTTTGTTGGGACTTGCTTTACTGAATGCTATATCTGAATGTCTATATCTGAAGACATATTCTTCACATTTCTCATAGTGTGATCACTGTGAGTCTAAAACCATTTTCCTCATCCAGAGCTGATGTTATCAAGATCTAGTTCCAATATCTGACCCTCTGCTGACAACAGGGAAAAATAAATAAAGTGAGAAAGAAAAAAAAGAGACAAATAGGTCTTGTTTTTTGCCATCAGCTATCCTGAGGTTGCTAAAGCAATATTTTTGGGTGTGTATTATGCTGAGCATTTATCACAAAAAGAAAAAACCCCCCCGAGAGACTGGGGCTGAAAAGATATACTGGCCACTATCTCCTAAACAAAAGCATTTGCACTTTTTGTCAAAATTTTGATGATGCTGGTTTTATCGAGCTCTGGTTCTATATAAACTAGCTTGTGGCTTGCTGGGGTTGTGGCAGCGAGGCCTTGTTCTACCTCCCTCAGGAAAACACACCTCACATACCAACATTACACTCATGTTTCCACCAATCTCAGTCATGCGAACGCATCTCGCAAGCCAGGACTCAAGGGACACCAACAATGGAACCCTTTGAAGTATGAAATCAAGAATATCACAGAAAACCTTTGTGTCGCTACTGACTATATGGTCCCTGGTGGGATGGTTTGCTGCCACAGGCGAGGAGATGGAGAAAAAAAAGGCATGAGGCAGGAGAAGCAAAGTTTGGGATGGTGAAGTTCATAAACTAAAAAAATCTAAATATATTTTTCTTCACTATGTTCGTATTTTGAATGTCAGTTAAAAAGTGTATCGCTGTATCTTTCTAGCTCTAAAGAGCAATTGATTGGACAAAAATCTGTGTAGTGTAACACAAGTTATCAATATTTCAGTCCATTTTCCTAGAAAATAACAACTGAAAATATTACATGTGAATTCCCGCTAAAAGTGAATTTCAACATTTGAGTACACAAAACAAAGCCATATAATTAGTCTGATTTAGGATCGAGGTGTTTCAGGAAGTTTACAGGATGCTCCTGTTTAAAAGCACCATGACAGGACAGACTTCAAAATGTAGGGATTTTAATATTCAACAGATAAGTACACTCCATATTAATTTAGTGCTCAAAACTCTCATAGTCCTCACAAAACAATGAATTATGCATAAAAACAGGAACACTGCGCAACACAAACGTCTGGACTCCAACAGTAACTGTCTTAAAATGTATTGTTCAATGTGCTGAATTTAAAACACAAGCTGTGTTTTGATGGCTATAGTGGTTTTATTTATTTTATTTTTTAACTTATTTATTAAAACTAATATTTTAAAGCATGATGCTTTAAAGAAGACCAGTTTAGAGATACAGCATGTCAGAAAGTTTTAGCTTGCTATCATTAACAGTTTGCTGTCAACACCTTAAAACCCTTTCCAAGACACTGCATCTCTAAATTCATCCTCTTTAAAGCACCATGCTAAAAAAAGATTAAAGGTAAAAAAAGAAAACTGGTCGACTTCACTAATTGGTTGTTGCGAGACTAGTCGACCATCCTGACCTATCCCTAGTGATAATGAAAAGCTGTCAACAAAATCGAAGTAACCTCTAAGAGTTAACTATGTCTATTAAAATTGACCACATCTCAGCATCCTCAATTCTCAGAAGATGAGATGAAATATTCACTCAAACCTCCACTGTAATTCTTCCCATCCCCAATCGCATTTTCATTACAGCTCTGAACTCCTGTCCTGTCTGCAGAGCTCAGCGGGAAAATGCAAGAAAAATCTACATCAGCAATTAGAGCGCACTTTTATGGCAACACTCCGGAGGGAGTAAAACAAGGCTCCATCTTTTCCCATTAGATTTTCTCTGGCTAATAATACCCTTCTTTCACCAGCTAAGCAAGCCATTTTCAGACACGTTCCAGTAGCGGTTGAGAGGCAGTCAAGCTCACAAATCCTTTCACTTCGTCACACTGGTGCTGCCATCTCATCTGATGAATAATGTCAAAGGACAATTCATACTAGTGCCAAATTGTGTGATTGTTCCGGTGCTAAGGCAAGTTAAGATTTTGTTGTTGTTAACCTAAAATTATATTGACAGTCACTGTGCTTTTTTAGCATTATGGATAAAAAGCAGCTGTGATATTTTGATAATAGCTCCCTCAGTACACCTTCCACAGAAAAAAAAAGTCAAAAGAGTTTTCACTTCACAAATGCATCAGTTTTACGTAATTGGCTCAGTTCAAATTAGTTCAGAACATTAGCCTACAGGAGTAAAACAAGGCTCCATCTTTTCCCATTAGATTTTCTCTGGCTAATAATACCCTTCTTTCACCAGCTAAGCAAGCCATTTTCAGACACGTTCCAGTAGCGGTTGAGAGGCAGTCAAGCTCACAAATCCTTTCACTTCGTCACACTGGTGCTGCCATCTCATCTGATGAATAATGTCAAAGGACAATTCATACTAGTGCCAAATTGTGTGATTGTTCCGGTGCTAAGGCAAGTTAAGATTTTGTTGTTGTTAACCTAAAATGATATTGACAGTCACTGTGCTTTTTTAGCATTATGGATAAAAAGCAGCTGTGATATTTTGATAATAGCTCCCTCAGTACACCTTCCACAGAAAAAAAAAGTCAAAAGAGTTTTCACTTCACAAATGCATCAGTTTTACGTAATTGGCTCAGTTCAAATTAGTTCAGAACATTAGCCTACTGCTAAATGCACACTGCACACTATATGGGTAAAGAGCGACAAATGATAAAATGGGACAGATATGCTTGAATATGATTTTAACTTATCTTCGCAACAAATTTACAACAACCAGCAGGAAAACCAATGGTGGGGAAAATTCTAGTTTTAAAAAGATTTACCTCAGATTTATACGTTCACTTAATATTTGTAAATGTTACATATATTTCATGACATAAAATGTACCAGAAAATGACAAAGTGATTACAAATAATTTGTCTAATATATATATATATATATAGGCTCCTGTCTGGCTTGTTTAAGAGGGAAAATTATCCTCTTATCCCACTTTACCCTTATTCTGGGCTTTGATCAGAAGAGGGCTTTCAGTGTTCCTCTCAGTATTTAAAACAACAGAATGTTGACAACACAATAACAATTCACATTTTGCATAATTCAGCAAGTGCTGTCTAGTTATCATCACAGAAATAAATCCAGTTATTTTCCATTTCATGGAATCAAAAGTTTGGGATCAGTAAAATAAGATTTTTTGATGTGTATTTACTGTTTTTTTAAGTCTCTTCTCTGATTCTCATCAAGGATGCATTTATTTGATCAAACACAGTGATTTATTATGCTGATTTATTATCAATGCTGGAAGCAGTTGTGCTGCTTCTTTGATGAATAATACGTTAAAAAGAACAGCGCTTTTTCAAAAAAAGAAAACTTTTTCTCTAACTTTATCAAATAAATGCGGTCTTGATGAGCATAAAAGAGAGAGAGGAAAAAAAAAACATTACAATCTTTCAGATCCTAAACTTCTGAATGACAGTGTATGTACTGTATATACATACTATAAGAGTGGTTTGGTCGTATGTTATATCTAACATAGCCATGGCTTATTCCTGGAGGTAAATCTCAGTACAAATAACAAGGAAATAGAAATATACCATTCAAATTAGTTGAGCACTTACTAAATAAGTTTGCTTGGCTCTTGCCTTAAAATGAGAATTATGTTGATAATAAAAGCTCGCAAATGGGTTTTCAGAATGAGATATGCTTTCATCTTTTCTCAGCTGAAATATTGTGGAAGAAAAACACAGCCACTAAACAGTCTTTCATATGTTATAGCCTGAATATTGAATATAAAGATCGATGCAAAATAGAACTGTCATGTTTTTTTGTTTTTTTATAAGAGTCTGCCATCTCTAATTCCTGTTGACTGGTGCTTGCATGTTTAATATATATTTATTTTATTTGATGTATTTATTTGTTTATAATTTTTGTGTTACAGCCAGGAGAACTTTAAGGTGAAATATAAGATCATGATGCCAATCTGAAGTATGTAGCATACCTGTAGATGTCTCTGGCCATGCCAAAATCACCAATCTTGGCCACCCTCCCTGGACCTTTGCAGGTCAGAAGACAATTCCTGGCAGCAATATCCCTGTTACGAATAAAAAGTGAGCAGACAGACACATTTATCTCAGATATTTGTCTGATTTTAAATTAAACAATGACAAAAAATAAATAAAAAAATCCGGTATCACCATATAGTGATATGTTACCATATAGTCACAGTTCTTTTTGTCTTGTGTTGTCTCTTGTTTCTCCTGAAATATGTATTGTTTCTCCCATGGATTTTCATCATTGTTTTTGTGAAATATATTAAAGAAAGCTGCATTTAGATCACTCTCTTCTCATCCTTGTTACCCACCAGGACACATGTTTCATGCTGAGATATATTTTCAGTAACTTAAGCTTTGCCAGCTTAAAGTTTTTAGCACTGTTCAGCAGCAATGTTGTGATGTGAAATTGTTTCCAACCCTGTTACTGTAAATAACCTTCTTGCAAATGCAGGTATATTAAATTGGCTAACTAATTCTAATCATAAATGTCCATTATGCCTATTGTCTAATTACTGGTGTCCACTTTAGGAGTTATTCGCACCATTGTGAGATGCTGTCCACACATATTTAGAGCATGCAAAATGAATGTTAGCCCATTCACACCTCTAGTCAGGTTGCACCAAAGATATAATTCTCCAATTATAAACAATGAACCTGTCAACTCTGCAGGTGTTTGAAACCACAGTCAAGCACAAACTTTGTCTGTATCATAGATTGCTGTACATTCTAGTTCCAGTGACCTATAGATAGACTCTTGCCAAACTCTAAACTAAGTCAACATCACACACTAATTAACAGTACTTTGTTTTGTCACCTTTCTTTGTCTCTGTTGCATGTTGATTTTATAGGAATCTTGAAAGTTCTTCTCGTTACACCCAATCTAATTTCTTATAAAAATAACATTACTAGAAGACAAAGGATCATAAACTTTCCCTCCGTAAGTACAATTCCTTATTGGCTCACCTCCTGAGAGTGTGACACCCTCACACTTTAAAAGATCACTAAGTTCTAAATGGATTCTGAAGTTTGGTGAAGATGATGCTGAGCTAGAAGTCTTCAAAGGACCCCTAAGTTTTATCAAATAAATGCAGCCTTTGCATTCATCAAAAACCTTCTGCATTGAAACCTGTTCTCTCTCATCAACAGAACTCTCTTTTAAACAGGCGAGATGTGCAAGTATCAAACTTTGTCTCATTAATTGAGACACTAAGTATCATCTAAACCATTTTTATAAAGGTGTGTTTGAATTAAGAAACTGATGTTTTCTTCAGGCTGTAGATCTGCCGAATATCAAATACTGCTATAACGTCATTATTTACTATGCTTCAGCTTTAGTCCTCTTCCTACATAAAACATGGAAACCTGTGTGTGTGTGTCTTAATGTCCCCACAAGGATAGCGATACCAGTAAATCTTGACCTTGTAGGGACATTTTTTTGGACCCCATGAGGAAAACAGCTTACAAATCATGCAAAATTAAGGTTTTTGAAAATCTAAAAATGCATAATGTTTTGTGTGAGGGCTAGGTTTAGGGGTAGAGTTAGGCAAAGGGAATAGAAAATACAATTTGTACAGTATAAAATCCATTGCGTCTATGGAATGTCCCATAAAACATGGAAACCAGTGTGTGTGTGTTTAGTGTAGTTAATCAAGTCTTAACATCCTAATCATCAAACCAGTCACTCAATCCAAATAGTTTAATTGATCATGATTATAATTTTTTTCCCTTTTGGTCTAATTTTGCTACAGTGTTATGGTCAGACAAGCTACAAAGTTGTGTATAGTTACGAGGACAGTAAGAAGTCTTGGTCTGCAAGACTATTCGTGTTTCCTTTTGAAGGTCATGTCAAGAAACTCATGTTTCCAATTACGTGTACTATTTGAAGGCATTTGGTGTTTGGTTGACAGCAATGGATTACGCCTTTTATGCTAAAAAAAAAATCCCCAGAAAGAGCAAAACGATCAATCCCTCTGGGTTTTGACCAAAAAGTTGAAACTGAACACGAAGGCCCAGATACATTTTAACTCGGCTGTGTGAGGAACTTCAGTAGGAAACCGCAGATGGGTAAGTGTCTCAGCATCCCTGTTCTATACCTGGATTGATGACCAGACTGCTCATGTAGCATAAATGAGCTCTAAGTGGACTCATTTTTCATGCCATTCTGGATGAGAGTGTCAAAAGGAAATAGAACTGAACTCCCATTGCAGGCATGAGAGGGAAGCAGAACTCCTGAACAGAGTCAAGAGCACTGAATTTGTGCTGACTTCAGGAAAAAGCAGATCATCCATCTGTTGTTAAATCGATCTGTAATGTGTCAAGGTGTGTTGGTTATTATACCTGTGGATGAACTGGTTCTCTTCTAAGTACTGGCAGCCGCGGGCGATGTCTCTGGCAATGTTGAGAAGATCTACCATGGTTAGACTTGAAGGATGCTCCTGGGAAACATTACAGAAAGTCAGCATGCTGGGTATTCCCTTGTGAAAAATAAGTACACTTTAGCAAATTTTGAAAAGAATACTTATTAATATATTTCAATAATATACTTAGAAGAATATACGTAAGTGCAAACAGAATGTGATGTCTTTAGTGACATAATTGCACGTTATCTGCATTTAAATACACATTTATTATAGTTCTAATATTTATTAAACGCAATTAGTTGAACTTAAGTCCTACTTTAGTGTGCTTTTTTGATCCACTTAGTACATATTTGTAATTTCATTATTAATTATATATTCTTTGAAATACCAATAATGCCACTGCTATTAAAACTTATGTATTTTTTTTTATTACAATACATGTTTAATGGTTTAGTTGAAATTTAGTACATTAAAACTTTAAATATGATACCAAACGACACTAAAACACTACAGTTAAAATTACAATCAAGCACTTTAAATGTGCTTTAGTATGTTAGTCAACACATCAGATTAAGTTGACTTCTTTATATCCTGAGAAAGTAACATTAAAACATGATGATTTAAAGTGCACTTCAATGTAAAACTTTTAATTTGACATTACAGTATAAAGTAAACTTTACTTGTGGCCATTTATTTCATAATTTTTAATATACACAGAAACAAATACACCACCACCACCACCAACCAAATAAATAATCTAAAAGCAAAGTCACAAACTACTAATCAAATAAACTAATAAAAAACATAACTTAATGAGGTTTATGCAATACAAGACACTGTGCACATTCTGTGACGTGTGTGTACATGTGTGTGTGTGTGTGTGTTCTTACAAGTCTTGGTCTAGTTTCCCTCAGGAAGCTCTTGAGATCCCCTCCGGCCATCAGTTCCAGCAGAATGAAGCGAGGCAGAGCTTGCAGACTCACCCCGATACACCGCACAATGTTTTGGTGACTAAACTTGCTGTCAGAGGAATAGAAAGAGAAATGTGGTATTTTTGCTATATGTCCTCATAAATTAGCCCTTTGGAATGATGTATTTTGTGCTTATCATTGTTACCTGATTATGAGAGCTTCCATGAGAAAGTCTAGTTCATCCTGCTCAGAGCACACCTCAGGAAGTGTCTAATAAAATAATAATTTAATAATCAAATCCATGCTAAATCTGTCTACCACCCATCCATATATATATATATATATATATATCTAGCAGTAATATTTCAGAATACTACAGAGCATAGAAACCAAATCAATGTACTCATGTTTACAATAATAAATCAAACTATGAAACCGCAGTATGCAAGATCAAGCAGCATAACAGACTTTTTATATATTTGCAGATCTTACCTTTACAGCCACCTGCATCGGGCTGGGCTCCCCTGGAATCCCAACGGCTAGTCCTTCATAGACTTCTCCAAATGCACCATGACCCAAACCTCTACAAACAAAACATACATTAAGAGTATTGTTACTTATGTTGTCAATAATATAATTCCAAATATTTCACATAGTACATTTAGGAAGTTTCAGACTTCACTTATTAGAAGATACATTTTTATCAACTGTATGAAGACACTTCACAGTCAAACAACATGCCAGCACATAACACTTCTTCAACGCAACTGAACTGTAAGGAATTATTGACGCTCCCAACCTGGCGAGGGAGATGTTGCGCCGTGGCACCTCCTTCAGATCGTTGATGGAGGCGGTCTTCCCACCAAAGCAGTAGTTGGGATTGTAGTCGGTCATGATGGTAGAGGCTCTCAGTTTGCTCAGCTTACAGTCGGGACTCTGTAGCTCAAGTTGGATAGACTGGAGCTCGGTGTGTTTACGTCTGTACACTGGAACGACAATCAGCACAGCATGATATTTTTTTTTAGTTTGCGACATAAATGTTAGCATAATGGGATTGTTGCCATTGTCAATGTTACATTCAGATTCAATTTGGAAATGAACTATCAAACTGCTGTACAATAACCAGTGTTATAATGTTTGTTTGAGGTCCTTTGGGACAAATTTAATTGGACTCAAATTTAATTTGTCTTGTTATCAGGTTTATTATTAAATCAGATTTAATAATTAAAATCTATTTTCTCTGTAATTTGAATAATTTTAGTTAACTATAACAAGCTTAGTGGTGACATTTCATTGCAAATTTGTGGATAACTACATGATAAAAACACTTTAAAACAGTTTTCACAAACAGGCAACACCCAGGTAAACTTGGTGGGCTTGACCGACGCAGTAAATACATTAGTGCAGCGTGTGGAAGTGATTTATTCATAAAGTGGTAATCGACAAGGCTTGTCAGAGCTCAGTTAACAGCCCATTTATCACACATCTACTCTATTTATCACTCAGAGACAGTTACGACAGTGTAGATGGACAGATTATGTGTTGTCGGGACTCTGTAGCTCAAGTTGGATAGACTGGAGCTCGGTGTGTTTACGTCTGTACACTGGAACGACAATCAGCACAGCATGATATTTTTTTTTAGTTTGCGACATAAATGTTAGCATAATGGGATTGTTGCCATTGTCAATGTTACATTCAGATTCAATTTGGAAATGAACTATCAAACTGCTGTACAATAACCAGTGTTATAATGTTTGTTTGAGGTCCTTTGGGACAAATTTAATTGGACTCAAATTTAATTTGTCTTGTTATCAGGTTTATTATTAAATCAGATTTAATAATTAAAATCTATTTTCTCTGTAATTTGAATAATTTTAGTTAACTATAACAAGCTTAGTGGTGACATTTCATTGCAAATTTGTGGATAACTACATGATAAAAACACTTTAAAACAGTTTTCACAAACAGGCAACACCCAGGTAAACTTGGTGGGCTTGACCGACGCAGTAAATACATTAGTGCAGCGTGTGGAAGTGATTTATTCATAAAGTGGTAATCGACAAGGCTTGTCAGAGCTCAGTTAACAGCCCATTTATCACACATCTACTCTATTTATCACTCAGAGACAGTTACGACAGTGTAGATGGACAGATTATGTGTTTGGTGGTGTGTGTGTGTGTGTGTGTGTGTGTGTGTCAAACATGAGACATGAATCCTCATTTTGAAAGCTTGTCTGGCATGTGTGCAGTTGAATGAATATACTGTTTCTTTAAAAGTGCATTCAATAGGTTTTCCTAAAAAAATAAATAAAATACAGACCAGACAGCCCCAAAAATTATTTTTGAATAAATAAATACATACATACATACATAATTCTTATTCTTTTTCAATGACACTTTTGGTCATGAAATAAAGTAAATTTCACATTTCCTACAGTGGCATTGATATCGCTTTGGCATGAAGCTACATCCACACCCATAGGTGTCAGTATACTGTCCAAGACCACAGTCATATTGGCCAGTGAAACATAAAATATGCAACATATTATTATATCATTTTCTGTGATCTTTCTGCAAGTGCAGGTTTATTCGCTTTGTTTCTAATACTCAAAAAAATAACAAAAAGCTTCCCCAAATGGCTTGGCTCCAGTATTATGTTTTGGTTAACCTCTGAGACTCCATGAAACTATGCTCATAAAAATAATTTGACATAGTCTACTTACTGATCATAACGCCAGAAACGGCCAACAGCAATGCAGCGATGAGCGCGGAGGTCCCCACAGACAGACCCAATGCCAGATGAGACAAAGACGGCTGGGCGGGCAACATAGACACCGCTACATAAACACACAGCAACAAATATACACTTCACATGAGTCAGGCAGAACTCAGTAGAGCTTTTCACATTTCATATAGTTAACTTAGGACCATAAAAAAAAAAAAATTATAATAATAAAAAAATTATAATAATCTTACCACTAAGAATTCTCCTAAATAGCAGTAAAAGTTTTTGGCTAAGAGTTTTCTCTTAAAACCTATTCACAAAGCTGCTGAGACGACAAACTTTTTCTAAGGAATAGAGAGAAGTCTTAAGCTAACAGTAAGGGTGGGGTCGACCTCATTGGTATGGATGATGTCAGCATGCTTATTAACTATGCACACAGTGATTGGCTGATAGGGGAGTGGTCTCTGTCAGAGTTTTTTTTTATCATAGAAATATTGTAGAACGCGATATTATGTTGCCATATACAAATAAAGGTTTAAAAATAAAAATGTTAATTGCCACATTCAAATAAATAAAGTTTTAAAATGCAGGCTAAGTGTCACTAATTAAAGGGGTGGTTCACTGTTTTTTTTCTAGGCTTGATTGTGTATATGGGGTGCAGTTTAACATGTGTTAATGCTTAGTTTAAAAAAAAAAAACACATTATTTTTCACATACTTTACCTTAATTCCACACCGCTCTGTCCCTTCTCTGAGAAACAGGCCGATATTTTCCTATTTTTAAGATGCCCGGCCCTCAGAAATAGGTGATGGGCTCTGATTGGTTAGCTAGCCCAGTGTATTGTGATTGGTTAAACCGCCTTTAAAACCTATTCACAAAGCTGCTGAGACGACAAACTTTTTCTAAGGAATAGAGAGAAGTCTTAAGCTAACAGTAAGGGTGGGGTCGACCTCATTGGTATGGATGATGTCAGCATGCTTATTAACTATGCACACAGTGATTGGCTGATAGGGGAGTGGTCTCTGTCAGAGTTTTTTTTTATCATAGAAATATTGTAGAACGCGATATTATGTTGCCATATACAAATAAAGGTTTAAAAATAAAAATGTTAATTGCCACATTCAAATAAATAAAGTTTTAAAATGCAGGCTAAGTGTCACTAATTAAAGGGGTGGTTCACTGTTTTTTTTCTAGGCTTGATTGTGTATATGGGGTGCAGTTTAACATGTGTTAATGCTTAGTTTAAAAAAAAAAAACACATTATTTTTCACATACTTTACCTTAATTCCACACCGCTCTGTCCCTTCTCTGAGAAACAGGCCGATATTTTCCTATTTTTAAGATGCCCGGCCCTCAGAAATAGGTGATGGGCTCTGATTGGTTAGCTAGCCCAGTGTATTGTGATTGGTTAAACCGCCTCTAGTGCGTGTCTAAACGTCCCGCCCCTCACCTCAGCGGCATGTGATCCGGTTGTATTGTAAACAACGGCGTGGTTAATATCGCCCGATTGAGAAGCAGAGGATATTATTGAAGAGGATCGTGCAGAACCTGTGCAAGCACGGCTTTTAATGGTAGGCCTATGTTTTTTTGTTTGTTGTTGTGTCATTCTTCTAGATATGCTGTTATGTGTAAATGCTACTGCTTATGTTAGCTTTTAATATACGGTTTTATCCTGATTAAAGCTTTAATACAGTACGGCAACTGCACACACGTCCATGTATAACGCTTCTCATAGCTATGTGAAAATAAGTGTATAATTGTAACAGTTCATTGTTGGAGCTGAGCTAAATGAGAGCGAGAGAGAGAGAGAGAGAGAGAGAGAGATGCAGAGCGTGTGTAGAGCAGGGGGACGTGAGGAACAGTATTAAGAACTGCTGCTTTAGAACATTGATTTTGAAACTTGTGAATCCATTAGAATCGTTAGAAGACAGAATCGCGATTCATATATGAATAGATTTTTACGTGCATCTCTAGTTTTCTCTTCCTCTTCTCTAAAGCAGCGCAGCATGGCCTCGCCCCCTTTGCTGCCTTTTCCCGAGGGCGGGGTTTATCTGGGTTTATGATGTCACAAACCCGGGAAGTACCTTGTTGTATTCCCTACCAGCCATTTTGTAGGCATTAAACTGCCAGAATTTTAAAAGACAATATCTCCATTTGCATTGAACTTTCAGCTTTGTAACTTTGCAGATATTGTTTATGCTCAAACAGCAACATTACACACTAACTAACGTTAAAAAAGTGAAATCGCAATCAACCACCCCTTTAAACAAGTATATGTTCAGCTACTTGTCAGCCTCTTACATGTATGCTTCTCGTAAACAGTTAGCAGATATGCATATAAACAGCCTTTTAATTAACAGAGCAGAATAATCATGGCTGATAGTAAGACATTCAAACGTAAAAGAAAACCAAACTGGACACAAGAACAGTTGTTACTTCTTGCCCAACAGATTTTTTTTTTTTTTTGAAAATTGAAAAATTTGGAGTTGGGATAACCTTTTTAAAATCCCATTATTGTCAAATTCTTCTAAAATGTTTACCTTCCAAGGCAGATTGCCGGCAACAGCCTTTTTCAGATAGTTTGTGGTTTGGTCTTGGACTTAGAAGAAGACTTAGGAGTCTTCTCCACTACTCCGAATGTTTCACAGATCTAGGAGCTAGTTTTAGCACTAAAATGCTTTTTGAAATACTCTTAGAGCAAAAATTTAAGAATTAAATTTATTTTGTGAATACGAGCCCTGGATTTTAACCAAGGTGCCCTTTGAAGATGAACAAAAACTTTGCCCTTAGATTCTGCTTTAATCATACAGAGAAAACTATGCTTTATGAACCACGACTGGCACTTGTTATATATAAAAATATATATATTTATTTGTTTATACAACAGTTTGTTCTGGTTCTCAAATCTGATTGGTTGAGAACCGTGAGATATTGTACTGGTATTGCTACAGGAATGCCCTTTCACCATTTGTATCACTCCGCTTCCCGTATTTCTCATAGCGAGTGTCATGGCGGATGCCCAAATCCACTGAAATTTTTAAATAATACTGTTTTTGTGTCACGGAATGTAGTTTTAAGAGTTTTTTAAGAGAGAATGTAGTTGTTTAGACTTAAAATATGCAGTTTGTTAATAAAGATAACATCTATTTGAAAATTTGCTTCAACGTTTTCAGAGACATGAGCTCCAGGGCGTCAGCAGTCGTTCAGCGCTCATGAACCCACCGAGAGCAGCCTCACCTCGGCCAGATCTTCTGGAATTTGCCGCTGGCTCTGATGTCTCTATAGTGGTATAGTGGAGATATAATTTGTTTTGAGTAATTCTAATGGGCAGTCTTTGGTCTCATTAATCTATTATTTGTTCCAGAGCAAATAGTTTTGGCTGAAGGCAAAATCTCATCGCGTTATATTTTATGTAACTTTAATGCTGTATATTAGAGCGCTGCCTTTGTACTTTTGACTGCATTGTCTACCAACTTTTTTGATGGCTGTTGTTGTTTATTATTCAATAAATAATATTTTATATACATAGTAGTATTTAGTATTGGGAAACAGTGTGTGTGTGTGTTCATGATGGTGATTTTTGTGACATTGTTCCGCCATTAGATGGTGACAAGAGACTTTTACATGTCAGCAGTAAAGACTTTTATACTGAAACGGAAGTTATTTTTACTTTAAACAACAGCTTGTAAGGCGCTGCCAACAAATGCAATGAGCAGTGCTGTAATTGGAAATCACCCTTAAAAGATGAAAGATAGTACAACAAAGATATTGCTTTCCCCAGCGGACATTCAGACTAATGTTTTATTGTGAATATGAATATGAGCTGAAGAATGAATGCTTTATCAGATGCAGGTAATCACACTCGCTCAGTCCATCTCTCTCTCATAATACTATTTATAATACAGTGAGCTTTTAAAACAGTAATACAATAAGCTTTAATGAAGCAACTCAACGTTCCTTCGTTACTTGTTCTAAAGTGACATTTTCGAATTAGTAACGGAGGCTTGAGCTCAGCTGTTAAACTGTCAAACTGAGATTTGAAGCTGTGGCGAAAGGAAGTAGTTCGGCACAAAAGGGTTTTTAAAGACACTCCGTTGTTGTTTTTCTTATGCATTTACACACTCGTGCCTTCGAACTGTTGTATAAATGTAATACCACTCTCGTACTCGAGTGATACCAGCTCTGGCCTAATCACAGCCATGCTGACATAGAGCCTGTATCGCTCGAATACGAGAGTGATATTGCTCATATATATATATATATATATATATACAGTATACAATATATGTGCATATTGGAAGTAATGACCATTTCAATATGCCTTGCCTCAACTTCCTATTAGAAAACATGTCAATATAGTATAGAAAACCGTGCTTGAGTGATTTAATGGGGTCTTTAACCTGGGATTAAGGAGATTTTGACCTACTGAGCAGAAAGTTGAAAAGCTTTCTGAAAAATATTTTTTATCTGATGCAATTTAATTCTTATTTTTCTTGCTTATTTCTTGAAAACCTGTCAAAGTGTTTACAATTTTTGGAGCTTTTTTTAGAGCTCCGAAGTGTTGATATTAGCATATAATTAGCATGAACCCATGGGCACTAACTCACGTAGTAACTAAACACTTATGAAGTTGAAAACAGCACTGGAGAACAGAGGGAATTTCAATCGATTTGCATATATGAACAGATGTGTAAAACATTCTGAATTAATGGAACAGTAGCTAAAAGAGGTGTGCAATGGTGGAAAGTTATCTCTTTCTCTTTTTTTTTGGCAAACTGAGCTACAGTTGAGAGTTATGACCTCTGCCAGAAAGACTGTAAATGGTAGAGAATTGAACTTGGCTTTACAGAGGTAAGTGTCGCTCTTGAGAAAGAACTTTTTGAGAGCACTCTTCCCAGACATTCATTTTACCATTTTATGAGACAGCCATTCATATAATGGTGGTGAAGTGTGTTATGAATGAACTAACCGGTAGAGTTGATGCAGGACACTCCGTCTGGGGCCAGCGAGAGCTCTTCATCACAGTAGCACACCGTGCCCTCAGAGGTCTCGTGGCAATCTCCTGACTCACAGTGACTGCAGTTCTGAACTGGGTTGATAATAACTTCACCGTCACCTTCCATGCCTGGAAATAACATTACCATACTTATGGGATGGTGAAGCACAGTAGGAAAGCTTGAGGCTTATAATCAGAAGATTGTTGGCTTGATCACAACAGGGGTAAGTTTGCGCCCTTAAGCAAGGAACCTTAATCCAGGTTTTTCCAAGGGGATTGTCTCTATAATATGGGTCCTGTACTTTTCAGTTTGGAACTCATTGATCTAAGCTTATGAAAAACGTTTAATCATCTCAAAATCTGAGGAGGATAAGCTTAGATCAGTGAGGCATACGATCAATCGCATCCAAAAAGAAATATAAAACATGTCCTAATTGAAAGAAAACAAGTTGATGAAAGGATTGAATCCAATATTTGGAAACGGTATAGTATAGCAAGAATAATTTTTTTGAATGCCAGTCAGGTTAGGTTGATGAAAGAATTGAATCCAATATTTGGAAACGGTATAGTATAGCAATAGTATAGTATAGCAACAAGTTGATGAAAGGATTGAATCCAATATTTGGAAACGGTATAGTACAGCAAGAATCATTTTTTGAATGCCAGTCATTTTTGACCAGGAACCACAAGTGTAAAAAAAAAACAATGCCTGTGTGAGCAAAGTCAGTAAGTTTAAAGCAATGCAATGACATTAACTAACGTTTCCTGTGAAAAGAACATCCTCTCCAGGTCAAAATTACCAGAAAACAACATGAGGGTTAAGGGTGTCATATCAGTCAAAGTCAAAGTCTCACTGTGAATGGATTTTTATTGCTGGGCCCACAGCTTCTGAATCATGTCATTGATGTGTGGAATTTCTTATTTGTTCACCAGTGAATGCTCTGGGGAATTAGTTTATAGTTCTGAGATTTTTACAGCATAATTTCATAGTACACAGTATATTTTCATAGTACATCAAACTGTTTTATCTTCCTCACAATATAACTTCCTCAAGTAAATTGCCCTATTATTGCACAAGACTAAAGCAAAACCTATAACTTTTGTATTAAGAAAACTTCTTGATGATCGAATCGTATTTCCAATGTAGGAGATGCTTTTCATCACTCACAGTCCTGGAAGCTTAACAATGGTGCCTTAGAGGGAATGTAAGAAACCGTATATGATTTGAATCATCTTCAACTTTAGGTACAAACTTCAACTAACTGTAGAGATAAAGTATACCACTAATAGCCCACTATCATCCAGACATCTGTTTTCCAAGATGCTTGTTATTGGCACCCTAATATTTCACTGCAAATTAATTTGTATGTCCCCATTAAACTTTTCACAAAAAATGTGAAATTGGTTCTTGGATTTAATTTAAGCCCTTAATTTGAATGATAAAGAGGTGATGACCTCCAGTCGTCCCGACTGCATCCTAATTTGTGTACTTCTAGTACGCTCTAAAAGTTTATGTACCTCATTAGTGCTGGAACAATGTAACTCTGAGTACACAGGTAGACAGTATGCCTGTATTGAAATGTCACCACATTTAAGTATGAATGTTAGCAGCAAGTATTGCCTTTAAATTCATTAATAGTTAACTGTTTATATTTTTAAAATCTGCAATAGCTATATTGTAACTATTTAATCACTAATTTTTAGGGATTGTGTGCAATGTCAGCACAAAAGTTTGCAAGACATGTGCTTTGAAAATGAAACACAAATAATATCCTATACCATCTGGTCCTTTTGGCTTATCATCATCAATGTACTATGAGTTGAAACACAACTTGATGATCTTAATCTTGTATATAGTATGGCTTATATAGTATGGAGAGTATGCATTGGATTCACCATAAACTCAAAAGTGTACATATTTACCATTCTGTACTTGTATACACTGTACTTATGTATACAATACACATACTTATGTTATGTGACATTGTGTAGCATAAATAGTGTGTTCACATTTAAAGGTCCAATAAAAAGTGCACTTCAAATACCTGAATGATGTGAAACTATTTAACCAAAAAAAAAAGAAGAAAAGTGTGCTAGAAATGCAAGAATGCTATAAATTGCACGCACCAAACGTATGTAAGTGAATCTATAAAATCCATACAATAGATTATATAGGACATATAGTATAAGTGCATCTTGTATTACCTTTGAGTGGCTCCAGGTACATTTCACCATCAGGACTTATGAACGATGTTCCATCATCTCCATCCTTTCTGGGATCATTATCGTGCCAGGCACTGCCCCCTATGGTCATGGAGTTGAGAAACAGTAACAAAATGAAACAAAACTACAAAAATGAAGATATATATAATATAAACAAGGCTAAAATTTGGTCTAACCTCTGTATCCTCCACCTCCTCCACCAGCTGTGCAGGCCCCTCCACCACCTCCAAAACCTCCTCGAGTTTTCCAGCCCATGACTTGACAGGGTTCTCCACCCTGACCTCCCAGAATGATTGGTCTACCCCCTTGAGGAACAGGGGCAGTGTCATTCCAGCCTCCACCACCGCCTGAAATTCACAGAGCCACTCAGATCATAAAAACTATATTAAAAGACACAAAAGTGCCCTATTTCAGCTTCTCTGCATGGCTAATTAATTTCACAACAGGTGACAATATATATATTTTTTATTTATATCCATCCTCCAACAGATCTATGAATGCAGAGTGGCACAGCAATTTCTCCAGAGAAAATAGTCTCCTATGAACATCCCTGTTCCTCTAAAGCAGGTCAGTGCTGTTGCTTAGCATGCACATGTTCAAATAAAAATGTGGCAAATTATTTCAGACGTCAAAGCCGTCCCATTTTGCTAACTCTCTAATGGTTTCTTAGCAGCACATTCTTTGCTGGGGAGAAAAAAAACAAAACACTCAGGCCATTTTGAATAAAGACGATTTTTAGAGATAAAAAGGAAAGCAAGATTGGAAGGATCGATGGATTGACCATTGACCATTTCTAGATGACTGCTAGGGTGTCCTGTGTGATTTTTTTTAAGGTGGTTACTAGGGTGTTCAGTGAGGCTGTTATGTAATTATTACATTTCTGTACATTTCCTTATGGACATGATGGAAACATATTCAATATAATTAGGAATGAAGGTTTTGTGTAGCAAATAGAGCACAATGGGGGAGCTGGCCTTTGAAAAGAGTGCCACTGATAGAAGCCATACTGAGTGCTCGGCAGGACACAAACAGAACACCCACAATGCAACAGCATGCAGAAACATGATGCACAGACACAGATGCACCTTCAATTGCTTAGACTTGAAAGCAGAGCACACTATTATTACTGTACTGTTGTTGCCGCCTTCCAATATATATATACTGTATATAAGAATATCCAAGATCCAAAATTCTAACACTGATTTGCTGCTTCAGTCTTATTCAGGACAAGGAATTTGAAGGCACATCCTCAAAAATCATATTCAATCTTAGACTGGATAAAGAACTATTTTGAAGCCTAGCAGAAAAGAAAATTATTATGCCCATGTCCAGAAAGGAAAAAGCCTGGGGGAGCAGCATTTTTTTTTTTTCATATCAATCAAACTTGATATTCTGGTAAACAAAAGCATAGTTCCAACTATCCACATGAAGTAAAAAATAAACAGATAAATAAAAATATCTGCCCTGTGTGCAAAATGTTCTGCTTCACTGCTATCTGCCAGAAGGAGTAATACACACTAGTTCAGTAATGCTAAAATGTGTCTAATTGATTTATAATGCAGACAATCTGTTTGGGTTACCTGCAGCACCTGATTTTCCATTACGGCCGGGAATGCTGGGATCCCTGTCCATCACTTCCTCTAGGGTTTCTGATTGGCTGCTGTAGCCACGGCCTCCACCTCCAGCAGCAATAAATAGAGGAATGTGGACTCCATTTACCACCTGTAACCAATGGAAACAGGACTATAATTTAAGTGTAAATCTTCCAATTGCCACTGAAATGTGAGGTGCCATGATGCTACTGCGGTGTCGCCAGGGTATTGCTATTCTAAGGTGTCACTATGTGGTTTCTGCTGTGTTCAAGGTGATTGCTTGTGGGCCCAGCCCCAATCTGTATAAATGACCCTTCCTTCTATGTATGGCTTTAAGGACTTTCTCATCAATTAGTTACCTGCAGCGCCTGATTTTCCATTGCGGCCGGAAATGCTGGGATCCCTGTCCATCACTTCCTCTAGGGTTTCTGATTGGCTGCTGTAGCCACGGCCTCCACCTCCAGCAGCAATAAATAGTGGAATGTGGACTCCATTTACCACCTGTAACCAATGGAAACAGGACTATAATTTAAGTGTAAATCTTCCAATTGTAACTGAAGTGTGAGGTGCCATGATGCTACTGCGGTGTCGCCAGGGTATTGCTATTCTAAGGTGTTACTATGTGGTTTCTGCTGTGTTCAAGGTGATTGCTTGTGGGCCCAGCCCCAATCTGTATATATGACCCTTCCTTCTATGTATGGCTTTAAGGACTTTCTCATCAATTTTATTGGTGAGATTGAACCTGGTTTGCATACTCTACATAGTTACTCAACAATGTTCTTCAGATAAAGCAGAATTTCAATAGAATGTGATGTTAGCATGTGGCTAAGCTAACACCCAATACTATTTTACACATTGACATGACATGACACATGAATATTGGCTAAAATCGTGAATTGTAATTAGATTAGAAAATATCTTTATTGATATCAGCATTGAATTAAGTATATGTATAGGTAATTGTTGCATACAACTCTGTCTGCCATTTACTGATTGATTGATTGATTGATTAATTTGAGGTCATTAATTGTGGTGCATGCCCCAACATTTAACACTCAAAGTTAGACATTTTCAAAGAGACTGACTGAAGAAACTGAGGGATAATTCACCCAAGAATGAACATTTTGTCATCATCACCACTCTCAACTTGTTCCAAACATGTACGAGTTTAAGTTTGAGATATTTTGAAGAATGAAGATGGTGACCGAACAGTTGATGACAGTTGATGACTTTCCCCCACCCCCCCATTTCTGGGCGCACTGTCCAAATAGATATACACATATTTAAATGTACAATGTTGGAAATATCCAATTTAAAAGGCATTTTATATAGTGTCACCTTGAAGACGTAGGTGCCTCCTCCTCCTCCACCACCTCCTCCCTTAAGCTGGGTCTTGTTGATTGATGGTCCTTGCTGTTCCCTGCAGATCCGGTCCATTGTAGTCACCATCTATGAAAAAAAAAATATATATGCAATTCTTTCATGTTTTGCTAGATGCTCATACCCTTTTTAAATTTTTTGAAACAGTAGCACAGGGATATATTGGTAGAAAGGATTACTCACATTTGGGCAAGCATCCTCTCCTTCCTGTCCCACTAGAATATACAGCAGCTCATCCTTCTGTAACAGGAAGTCTCCGGTCATGTACACCCCATGTGACTTGTGGACAGCCTGGACACTGCGTCCACCAGCTGCTCCATACGTCGTGATCCTAAACCCAATACAGATAAGTAAGCAGTCATTTAGCTGCTGCTTTCTCCCAAAGTGACTTATAGTGCACTTATCTCCGTGAGTGACCAGGGGTTAAGTGCTTTGCTCAAGGGCACAATGGCAATGGTTCTTCACACACTTCTTACGGGGATCAAACCGACAATCTTCTAATTACAATCCCTGACTTTTAGTAACTACACCACCATTGAACCAGGAATGGCATGAATGCTCTGTTCCTAAAGCTAGCAAGCTGCCCTGCAGTTTACTGCCTACAGCAGCATTCTAACTGAAATGGAACCACATAAGTTAATGGAACAGTCTAAGTCTACATACAGTACACATCTCCACAAGCACAGTTCCAGCATTAGCATGTTGCTAAGCAAACGACGTGTTACTGTTTTTACTTTAAAATGACACAACACATTAATATTGTGTGAAACAGTCTATTTTAATTACCATACTTTCCAGAAAATAAGTCACACATGACTATAATTTACAAAATTTGCACTAAGGGGGAAAAACACAGATAAGTTGCACCATTTCAATGTACATTTTAAAAATATTTTTCCTATTTAGACTGTCATTCTAAACAACCACTGTTTCTCACTACTCCATCAGCCATCTTGGATGGATTGTTTGAGCTGAACTCATTTTTCTTTTTCTCCAAAAGAAGCTACTTACAATGCCGTCGCAGTATTTGGTCAAATGAGATATTCTAGCAGACAGCATAATATTACCTTCTGAAACAGCATTTGCATCAGGAGCATGTCTTAAAATGTCGTCTAGGTAGGCTCACTTTAAACAGAGCTGAAAAAAAAAATGTTTTCTTTACAGACTTTGCTAAGTGAATGTCATTATCAGTCTGGGTGCTACTTGAGCAATGCAGCTGATGAAATGTGTTTTCCCATTCCTCCTGCTCCACGGACAACAATTACCTGAATGACCTGACGGGCTCGATAACAGGCAGCAATTGTGCAGAAAAAGAATGTTTTCCCATTTCATGGTCGAAAAAGTAACTACTAAATTCCTAGAGGCTGAACAGTATGGCATTTTGGGTTGTGGTGGTCAGGACATTATGTGTGTGTGTGTGTACCTGTATTTCCTTGTCTCTGGGACCCGCCACATCTGGATGCCCTTGAATGGTCCCTTAGTGCCTACAGTGACATTGACATTGGTGTTGCGGTATGAGTTACTGCACTGAGTCGGCGTTGGACCGTCTTGTCCTGTTGCTCCGCAGGTGTGGAATATCCACTTGACAGCTGAAAACACACACAAATGTCCACACATACAGCGAATGTATTATTAGCTTTGTAAAATAAGAATTCTTCTTGTTCAGAGAGAGAGAGAGAGAGAGAGAGAGAGAGAGAGAGAGACACTATAACTTGGTGTAGAACTTGGACAAAACAAGTCTTTGCTCTTTTAGATGGCAAAAATGGAAAGAGATGCTATGTGATGTGTTTGGCTGGCTGGGCTGTCAAAAAGCCACAGACAATTTATGATTTTTCTCTTCTTAGCTGGAAACCTGTAGAATGTCTTTCACAGACCTGAAAATAGCACCACATGAAGAGTTCATTCATTGCTAAATGTCAAACGCACTTATTCATGAGAAGAATGAGGTTCTGATTGAGTTCACTTCACTTCTGGTAAGATATATACTTGGCTCACATCCAATGGATTCTAAAGGTTAAAGTGTATTACAGGTATGTTGCACCACATTTAATTTTTTTTCTGGCATCTTTATCTGCTCAGAAGCTACAGACTGGAGGCTTATCTACGTCATCTTCATGCGCTATTTATTATCTTTGTTTGTAGTGTCCTATAACACACTGAAAAACACGTTTCATTCATCCAATTAAAAAAATGTAGGGTAATGATTCACATCTATATTTTTTAACTTGAGCCAATGAAAAATAAATAACTTGCCCTAAGGTGCAGTGGGCATTTGCTGTGTACCCTAGTGAAAAAGAAGTACACTTTAGCATACTTCTGAAAAGAGTACTTATTATAGAAAATAATATAATAAAAAATAGATGTCTGGGTAACAAAACCTTTAAAAAAAAATCAAAAATGTTTTGAAAGTGATGAAAAATTAATCCATATGAATCGATTATTTAATCCAAGTCTTGTGAAGAAACACAATTGCTTTATGTGATGAACATATTAAATTGATAGGCCTTTATTCACATATAAGCACAACGAATCACACATGGTAAACACAGAATCTTCAGCACACTTGTGTGTTACATGAAAATCAATGAGGTTTGGTTTAGCGTGTGATGCATGCACACACGTATGTGTTCGCAGTGTGTATGTGTGTTTTGACTGTTGTTTAAAAGTAAATAAAACCCTAAATTAAATCTCTTCATATATCTTCACAAGGATTAAAGTGCTAAGATTAAAACAAATATGTCATCTTATTAACCTTTTTGGATCATTTAAGTTTGGGTTACCTGGACTTTCAGAGTTACAGAACCCTCTGAGGTTTAATTAAACAGTGTTTCCAAGATCTTATGGGTTTGAAATGACATTAGGGGGAGTAAATCATGACCAAATTTTATTTTTTTTCCCTATCAATGTTAAGTGCAAACTGAATGTGATGTTTTTTTTTTTTTTTGACAATTTGTTACACGTTAACCCATTTCATAGACAAAATTGGATGGGAGGGGAAAGTTCTATTATTGATCTACTGACAATGTGCAAATTAAAGAACACAGCCACAGCCAGCTCATTTATATAATGACCAACGCAATTTACTAGGAACAGTGCATATTAGCGTAAGGTTGTAGACGATGCTAATCAGGTGCGGGTGATCTACTAACAACACAGGTGCAAAATAGGTTATACCCATAAATCACATTGCATGATGCATTTTAATACTCTCCTCTCTGAAATTTCAGGTCTGAAAGGGAAACACCTACAAATGCATGTGCAATAAGCCAAAAAATAACTCCACACTTTTTCATCGCAAAGTTTTCACAGTATGTGTCTTTGGGGAAATGGGGAAGTCGTGGCCTAATGGTTAGAGAGTCGGACTCATAACCCAAAGGTTGTGGGTTCAAGTCTCGTACCGGCAGGAATTGTAGGAATTGTACCCCCAACTGCTCCCCGGGTGCCGCAGCATAAATGGCTGCCCACTGCTCCGGGTGTGTGTTCACGGTTTGTGTGTGTTCACTGCTGTGTGTGTGCACTTTGGATGGGTAAATGCAGAGCACTAATTCTGAGTATGGGTCACCATACTTGGCCACATGTCACGTCACTCACTCACTCACTTTGGTAGATTCTGATAGTGCTTTTTTAAATGCAAAAAAAGAGAGAGTTTGTGCTGGTGCAAGCTGTTAGTAAATCTGGCACTAAATGTAATATCAAATAACACAATTACAAACAAGTACTTTACATGTTAGGCAACATGTCAAAATAAGTGTACTTGGTAATACGGTATTTAAAGGTGTCTTTGTTACACCTTACATGTACTTACTTTTAATAACAATAAATTAAGCATAATTACATGCAAGCCAAACCCTAACCATATAGTAAGTACATGTAGTTAATTAATATTACTCAGTATTTAAATGTATCATTACACTGTAACAAGGACACCTTATAACAAAGTGTATGAAAAAAAAAGATTTAAAATGTACTTAAAACTTTTAATTTGACTTTATTACAAAGTGCATTTGGTACTCAAGCGTGTACAAGTTATGAAACTATCTTTAAGTATGCTTAAATTGCTTATTTTATTATATTAATGCATATCATCTTCAAGTTAAGTTTTTAAAAATATATACTTTTAAGATTTGAGGTATACACTTGAAGTGCACATTCAATAAACTTATTTTTCATTTCTCTTTCGCAAGGGTAGATTGGGTGCTGGAACCAATCAAATGGCAACCAATCCAGTTTTGAAATTAATCATCAGAACAGAGTGAGATCAAGGTGAGAAATACAAAGTCTCCATAGGTGTAAAAATATCCCATGGCAAAATAGACCTCTTTTCATGCAGTGATGTTGTTCTAGTCAAGTCTGCGAATAAAACATCCGAATAAAAGTTTACTTCCTTGCCAGCAACCTACAGAGATCTGTAATTAGATCTGAAGATAAAGGAAGGTTTGAGTTGTAAGAGAGGTTTGCGGCTGACAAATATCACCAATTATGGTCTTATACAGCTTCCTTTTATTAGAGTTCTTGAAGGTTTGATTGGTGGAAATGGCTGAGTCATCGGAAGCTGAGCAGCGGCGCTCAGTGCATCATGAGGTTAGCGGCCCGTTTCTCTTTTCTCATCAGAAGAAGCAATCACGCAGACACAAGTCAGAGGAAGTAATCAAGGAGACAAAGGCCGAGGGAGCTGATCTGACAGAAGAACATGCTCCCTCTCTCCACAGCGCTGAAGATTTGAGTCAGCATAAGGCATACTCCCCCATTCAACTGGGCTTTGCTTGCCAAAATGAGATGCCATGGTGGCAAAGGGAGAAATCGATAGTGGAGGATGGATGGGGAGAGGCCAGGAACAGAAAAGAGAAGGTAAAATTAGAGATAGCAAGAGGGTGAGCGGAGGCATGACAGAACATATCAATAGTTGCACAATTTATCAAACGCATCAAAACATTTTCAAAGTTATATCAATTATACATGACTGAATCAAAGGAAGACTGATGTGCTGCTTGATTTCCCTTTGAGTTTAAAGAAAACAACTGCCGAAAATAGAACTTTAGAAAGCTTTACTAGAGTGTGTCTGGAAGAAAGTGTTTGTGTTTAATTATTAACTGTCTTGAGCAGTTGTGGTTTTGAACAGCTCAGAAATGATAGGTTAAAACTAGACATAGGTGGTATGATCAAGATATATTATGATATGCTTCTTTTTGATGGAAAGCCAACTGAAAAAAAGAGGTGTGTATAGAATAAATGTAATGCAGTAATGCAGAATCCAGTAAATTATACTGATTATTTCTAACTTGTGTAAATTAACTTAGTGTAAAAAAAAACATTTATATGTTGCATAACACTATGTAACTGAATGAATATGCACTAATTTAAACACAGGGATGACTGCACATTGGTTCTGTACTAATTGTACACAACTAACAATGCCCCTTTTTAACAGGTTCTTGTCTTGACTTGAATGCATTTTGCTCTGATATTTTTTTCTCCATTGCTCCATTTACTACAGCATAACAGCACTGCAAATGTGCCATCTGTTTATACTTTTCAACTGTTGCATGGTGTGTATTATCACCAACTCATAACTGAAGCTGAGACTCAAACGCTTCACAGATTACATTATTATACTATTTATAAAATAAAACAGTCTCTTCTGCTCTTAAACAACAATGGCATGAAATATTATTATTTAAATGTGTAATACATTTAAATTTATTTACTCCTTAACAACTAAATTGTACTGAATCCAAACTTCCAAATAACATGATATGGTATAATATGATAATATGATGCTGGATGCATTGTGTTGTGATTTTTATTTCAGGGGGTTGCTGGTTAACTAACAGAACTTTTGCAAACATATGAAAAATAAAACGTTTTCTTAAATGAAACAACCAAAAACTCAACTTGTCATGAACGTTAATTTTCTGAAGTATTCAGAAATAGATTTAAGCATTTTATAAATACATTTAATATTGATAATGTTGAATGTTACATTATTAATTATTTTTAATGTGAGAACCACTCTTAAAAAAAAGCAATACTGATGCAAACTTCAATTAATAATTTCAAGCAAATTGCAAGCATTAAAAAAAAAAAAAAACTATGCAAAATTGTAGAAAAGAAATTGAATTATCATCAATGGGCATGAAATGTATCCTAAGTTGTAATGACTCATATACTCCGCAAAGTGCAAAATAAATAAATAAATAAAGATTTATGTAGGATGAGGTCAAACAATCAATTTCATAAAACATTAAGCACTGAATCGTCCTCCTTTTGCCTTTTCAGACACTGCAGAGAAGAGTTGGATTGTATTTTTTTGACCATTCAAGCTGAACTACGCCAGAGAATGGCCTGTGTGAGTGAGATTTGCTAATGAGTCTTGATGAATAGCAGATCAGCTGCTCGTTCAGATTTATTAAGGCTGAAATGGCGTGGGAGTCATTTCACAAACACTCAAGCTCACCATATTGATAAATGGCTATGCTCCAATGAGCATGAACATAAGAGGGACACCTGTATATGCTATAAGCAAGCAGATCAGTCTTCCCAATGCTGATGGCTTTTGGTAGGACATTTTCAAAAGTCATGTGCTAGACGGCTGATTTGTGCATGTTCAATAGACAATCATACTAATGTGAAGCAATGTTTTACAATACAGGCTTCATAAACAATTCTGATCATTTGAAAGCATTAATGTGAAACATTGCCTCTGTTTTCACAGTTGGTTTGATTGCAGAATGGCACCTGCATTTGTCTGCCACAAACACATTTAAGAGATTGGAAAAATGAGAGCTGTTTGCTGTAAAGCAATTTGAGATGAGCAGCTATGAGAAATTCATTATTCTATAATACATATGATCAGGACTGTGCAAATATGCAAATTCTTTGTCATTAATAGCACTTCACTTCCACAATTTAGTACAGATTATGACATGACTTGTGTTCCAGAGGCGATTTCAAGCAGACTTAATATGTTTCATTGATTTGCACCCAAGTTTTGAAAGCCACATTTCCACCAACCAAATCACACAAACTCTAATGTCATCCTGACCCAGATGTGCACCAAAAGCTGTAAAGTGAAAGCACCCTTAGATGCTATAACCGGTCTTTCGGCAGTGTTTGAATTGTAGAAGATGGTGCAGCAATAGTCCAGTAGATGGCATACTTTCTTTTCTCTGCAGTGTGCTTCCATGACACAGAGAGAAGAAGAGAGACAGTATCTGAGCCTCTGTTCATAAGCATTCATCTTCTATATACATTAGAAGTGCAACATATTTTGTGTACTCAAGCATTTCAACAATTTCGGTGTGCTCAGAAGGAATTGCGTGGTCTGGACTTTGAATTAGGTCCTCTGATGTCTGCAGTGCATAACTCATAACTTGCTGGGAAAACAAAGATTCCAGAGTCTTTATAAAAATCATGGTGCTACCACTGTTGGAATTGGGAGTGTTAGGTAGGTAGGTAGGTAGGTAGGTAGGTAGATAGATATATAGGTAGGTAGGTAGGTAGGTAGGTAGGTAGATAGGTAGATAGATAGATAGATAGGTAGATAGATATATAGGTAGGTAGGTAGGTAGGTAGGTAGGTAGATAGGTAGATAGGTAGATAGATAGATAGATAGATAGATAGATAGATAGATAGATAGATAGATAGATAGATAGATAGATAGATAGATAGATTATAACAGACATGACATTAGACTGGGGTGCATTTCCAGTACAAGGACGTAACTCGCTGCTTAACCACAGTATGCTATATCATTAGAGAAATTAACTAGTAAGTCACGATTCTTCCCAAAACCGTAGTAGCATGGTGGTGTTTAAACCACACAACAATAGGTTGTCGTTAATGACATCGCATGCAGGTGGTGCAGTAATAATAACTTCTGCTAATTAATCAATTCGAGAATGCAATTTAAATGCAAAATTATTGTAGTGCATTTACGCAAACAACAAAAAAATCACATTAACATGCAGTATGTAATTGGTGTACACTTTATTCTTGCATGCAGTTCATTTCTCCACAACGCAATTTCTCTGAGATGCTGTTGTGACAGACATGGACTACTTCATTATTTTTATTCCTTAATTGTTTTGCTTTATTTGATGCATTGTATGTCAATCAGACAGATGCTTCTTGACTTACTGGGTTGGGTAGGCATAAGAGACTAGTTTAAAATAAACCATTGAACAATGACTGAAACTGTGTTTGTTTCAGTGCTCATGCACTCTACAGTTTCAATACAATAACACAAATAACTGTGGTTTGCACCAAACGTCAGACTTGTAATCACATTGGGGCAAATTTCAGTCAGAACAAGTCAGATAAAAGTTAGAAACAACTCAAAAAAGACAAACAGCTCAAGCACATGAAAGTAGCTAAAACTCACATTCTGTAGACGCTCCAGGCTCTCCATCGAGTGCTGTCGTGGTCTTGATGTTCTCATTGCTTGGTGTGAACAGCACTTGTGTGGGGCTTGTGGGAGCCACCGGAGGAAATTCTCCATTGGCTGAAGATGAGAGAAAAGACATAATAAATTGGTGTGGTCCAACAATACTCCTGCAGTCAGAGAAAATGTTGCAGGCATTGTTAAAACACAGTTTCTGTAAGCCTATAGATAATAGCTGGATTTTGGCTCAATAAAAAATACTTTTAGATAATCCATTTCATTAACAATACCCATTCTCTATAGCTGGTAATGATATCCACATCTTTGTCTTGAGAATTGTGTTAATATACGAGACATACACTGAAAAAAATGGCTCAACTGTTTGCATATCTTTCAGATGTTAATCATATGCTAATAAGGTTGTTTGCTGATGATGTAGGAGTCTTAAATGGGTGAACACTTGACCTCAAAATCTTGATATGCATTACTCAACAGGGAAAATTCCATGTCACTTAGTCATTACTTAAAAATGCAGATCACACATGGACAATCATTTTATATACAAATAAAACATAACCTTTAGTTATAATTGCTAATACATCAAGAATTTATGGCATTTGTCATTTTTACTTTCATTGGCAAAAGCTGTTACTGGGGTCATGTAACATCTAAGTCAGATGCCTTTCCATATCATGAGGATTTTCTGCTTCTTTCTCTCTTTGACTGGATTTGACATTTCCATCACCTCCCCTCACGCAATTTTCATGGGGTAATATTTTATGGACCTCTCGATGCTTAAGCATGCAGAATAGTAAGCACTTGGGATAAAACATGTATTATCTATATAATTGTACACCAATTGCATTGTCCAGTTCTTGATTCTGATTTGCTGATATGTTGATTGCACAGCTATGGGATAGCTCTTGTTGACTGCATAACATTGGCAAATCAAATTTCAGTTTTTGGCCATTTTTCTAAGGAAGATATTTTATTGGTGGCACAAGGTCAGAAAACCTGAAAAAAATGCATGTTTTAAAAGCAGAATTCCATTATTGTCATGGGTTAGGGTGGTTTTCAAAGAATTCTTCAAAACCTCAGTGGGACAAAATATCTGACAGAAACAAATATTTAAGCATTTGTCTTTAAAGAGTTTCTATACAGTTTTAGTTTAATTATGAAGTATGTTATACTTGTAATTCTTGGACATAAAACACAGACAACCACAACTCCACACAAGTAGACAACCACCACCAATAGAGTCAAGAGTTTAGTTCATATTTCTTAATTACTTTGACAAGCCACATGAGCTTCTGCATTGTTCCAATTGTCAACTCCCTGTGAAGACAAATCATCCTATTCCCCCAAACGTAGCTGCTCAGACAATACTGGGACTCTGTGAAAAATGCTACCTCTCATCTCCATCCCTTAATCATCGCTTTAAAAATATTACATCCACATCCAATTCTACCATACTACCATTCCACATCCAAAAGTTGCAACCCAGGCTCATTCAAAATACGTGCCTCTAAATACATTTACGCAACACTGTTATTACATACCTTACTGCATGTTTACGGCAGTTTCAAAGTAAAATGTCCAGTGCAGTGGGGCTAAAACGTGGGTTCAATATGTAACACTGGCACATTTTTGTTTTGTCGATGTAGGCACGTATTGCTGTGTTTGAATTACATTGCGTATTGTGGTGGTTCATAATTCAAATATGCAAGAGTGTCGCTAAAATGCTCTATCGTTTTGGAAATATCCCCTACACCAAACCCAACCCTAAACCTACTCAGTAGTGTTAACAAATGTAAAAGTGATATAAAATGCACTTTTTGTTGCAGCCATGCTATTTTAACTTCCTCATGCGGATTTGAGCTGTTTTGTTTGAACCGTAATTTCACAGGGTTCGTACCAGAGCTGTTCATCACTTAAGCGCAACGCCATATCGCGTATATGAGTTAGAAAACTCATGAATATGAAGCTGGATATGTGACGACTCAAAAGTATCAGTTTTCAAATCTCGCAGCGTGTAAAAATAGAAAATAGTTTTGAATTCATAACATAATGTTCCTCAAGTAATTATGCGAAAATTGTGCTTTACTTATCGAAACTGTGGACCTGAAAATCATACTATGTGTGAAAAATAATAAAAGTTGTTGGAGTTTTACTGCCTCTAGTGTTCATTTCAAAACTGCAGTGATTTGTATGTATAGGTACGTTTCGTAGAAATGTAGGTAGAAGCACGTATTTCCAATGAGCCTATGTTTCAAAGGTGCTCTGTTGGATTGTGCTCTGGTGACTGCGGAGGCCATTTAAGTGTAGTGTACTTAATATAATGTTCAAGAAACCAGTTTGAGAAGATTTGAGCTTTGTAACATGGTCTGTTATCCTGCTGGAAGTAGCCATTATTAGATGGGTACACTGTGGTCAAAAAGGGATGGATATAGTCAGCAATAATATTCAGGTAGGCTGTGGCATTTAAACAATGCTCAAGTGGCCCAAAGTGTAAAAACAAACAAACAAAAACACTTCCCACACCATTACACCACCATCAGTCTGAAAGCCTGATACAAGGCAAGATATATCTATGCTTTCATGTTAGGGCTGTGCAATTAATCGACATACAGTTTCGATTTCGGCTTCCGATTATGAAAATGCGATAATCGAGATAAAACGATTATTGTGCCCCATTCCTCCTTTCCATCGGGGCAGTTTGGCTCCTCCATAAATGCCCAAACTCAACGTGCAAATCAATAAAATCTTTAAAAAAACTAAATGGGACGTGCTTGATTTATTCATGTTTATTAGATTTGTTTGTGTTTCTAAAAGCGCAAAAGAGAACTTGCACTGATCTGTGCATGCGCTCCAACACGGAGCAGAACACGGACATGTAAAGTAAACTTTTAGCTTAAACTGCATGCCTAAACGGTCAAATACACGCAAAAATATGTCAAAATGCAGGGCTTGGTGATTATTCATGTAAACACTCGTCAGTTATGTCTTAAGTGAATGTAAACAGTTGAGAATGAAAATACGTGTGTAACAGTATATTGGATCCGTACAGCTCTTAAAGCGACAGCGGGTAATATTCCTTCTGCCGTATCAGACCACAAAAGACAAGGGGAAAATCACTCACTGCTCTTGACTGAAGGACTTTTGTAACTTTAATAAGAAACACAGCAAGTTTAATTATTACAGTAAAGACTATGCTGTTTTATTTTACATTTGATTATTACATTTCTGTAGTATGCTGTTAGCTAAATACTTTAGACTTGCATAAAAAAATGTACAGCACTGATTGTTGTATTTGTATGTTTTTTTCTATTGTTTTTGACATTTGCTTTTTTTATTGTATTACTGAATTGTATCACTGATATAAAGTTTTGTGCATATTACCCACTAATAATCCTGTTAAATAATTGTGATTACAATATTGACCAAAATAATCGTGATTAATATTTTTGCCATAATCGAGCAGCCCTACTTTGATGTTATGCCAAATTCTGACCCTACCATCTGAATGTTGCAGCAGAATTCAAGACTCATCAGACCAGGCAACCTTTTCCCTGTCTTCTATTGTCCAATTTTGGTGAGCACATGTGAAATGTAGCCTCAGTTTCCTGCTCTTAGCTGACAGGAATGCTATCTGGTGTAGTGTTCTGCTGCTCTAGCCAATCTGTTTCAAGCTTCATCGTGTTGTGCATTCAGAATTGCTCTTCTGCAGATCTCAATTGTAACAAGTGGTTATTTGAGTTGATGTCTTTCTATCAGCTCGAACCAGCCTGGCTATAGTCTCCTCTGACCTCTGGAGTCAACAAAGCATTTTCGCCCACAGAACTGGCGCTCACTGCATATTTGCTCTTTTTCGTACCATTCTCTGTAAACTCCAGAGATGGTTGCACATGAAAATCCCAGCAGATCAGCAGTTTCTGAAATACTCAGACCAGCCCGTCTGGCACCAACACCCATGCCACATTCAAAGTCACTTAAATCAACTTTTTTTTCCCTATTTTGATGCTCGGTTTGAACTTGACTACATGCCTAAATGCAAAGAGTTGCTGCCATGTGATTGGCTGATTAGAAGTTACATCATGTTACATTAATACTTTTTATGAAATAAACTCTTCCAGATGGCAGTGCTATACTTAGCAGGCAGTCATCCTATATAGAAACTAAACCACTTGCAGTGCAGTTCATTGATTTTTTTGATCATAACATCATTCTGTTTTGCACTGCTCATTTGCAGTCTAGCCACAGTGTCATATGCAATGTGCCTGTCTTAGGGAAGGGCAAGGTTTTTCAATTGGATTTGGTAATGCATAAATGAGATAAATAGAATAATGCACGCTTCTTATCTGATTTCAACTGAAGCATGTAAATGCAAATTTAAAAAGTGTCATTCTACATTTTACTTCCAAAATGACACAATACGCTACTTATAATGCATTACCTATAGCATTGTGATGTAACCACTAGGCCATGGCTCTGACTATTCATGTATTTTTAATTTCACTATGGATGACAAGTTATCAATGGTTTGACTGCAGAAGCACACACTGCAGTAGACAACTTTGGCTGGTGGTCAAAGACAAGATTTCTTGAACTATGGAAGAATGTTGCTCCAGGGAGAACTGTCACTCAGCAGTTTTTTTTTAATCTGCCAGGACAATCAGAAAACAGCTTAGTCATCACTCTTCAAATACTTCAATATGTCTCCATATCCAACTGGCCAGTTGTGATACTCGCATGGTAGGTCGACGATAATCCAAATCCTAAAGCCCAGAATGACCTCAAGATCTTACAATGAAAAAAGAAAAAAAAATGTTCTGATCTGATCATTTTAAGTCACTTTATTTCATTTCTGTACTTGCCTGAAACATATACCAAATATTTCCGAAATTGTCTAAAAATGTCTGCATGCTGTGCTGCTGTCTCTGTTTTACTCACATAGTTTGACGAAGCACACAACGTTATGCCCTTTTTAAATACTGCTCAAACTTGTGTTCCTCACATCAGAACCAAGGCTCAATATGTTAAGGCTGTGCTAGGGCACAGCTCCGTTTTGTGTTAGTATTCTAATCTCACATATACCCTGAAGGTCTGAATGAATTCAGATAAAGCTGGAAGTCAGAGTGGTTTCCTGCCCACTGTCAGTTTCTCTTAAGGGGGATGTCATATGAGGACTTTTATATGCGTGCTTTGTAGTCTAGATAGCAGTGCTTATTGGAGAGCTGCAGGGAGAACGATAAATCAAACATGTGCAAACTTGTAAAATTCTCTTGACACAATAGTAGGCAATAGTAGTAGTCTATAATAGAAATTGCACCTACATATCTTTAAGCTTGAAAACTTAAGCCACACTTAAAAAATATATGGATTTCATTGCATCATATGACAAAATATCAAACAACAAAGCGTCATCTGTAAATATTAATGTATGAAGTCAGTTTCTTTCATGTTCACTCTACCAAATCAAAGCAGTTATAAGTTATGCATCTAGTTAAGTCATGAATCTCTTGATGGTGCAAGCTGACGGTCCTTAATGAAATCTGCTAGCTGTTACATCATCAGTTCACAGCAGATGCTGATTGGTCTCTGTTGCGTCTATAGCCAATGAGTTTGCTGTCTAACATTCAAGTTGTTTGGTTCTTTGTTCGCTGTAAGCAAGACTTGCAGAAACCCTCCACTTCCCCAGGTCCAAGGGTACAGATCTGCTACGGGCCATTTTATGTATGCTAGCTGTGAGGCAGCACTATGTCTTACATGTTCACAGCTGTGGATGTATTGCCAGTAGCAAATATTTTGGGGCTGCTGAAACAAACAAACAAAAAAAACATTGACACCTTTCCCTGAACTATGTTTTTTTTTTGGTTGCAATTCAGAGCAATTATCACTGGACAACATAATGTCTGACTTTAGCTGCCAGCTAATTTTATCTTGAGTCTTTCTTTCTTTCTTTCTTTCTTTCTTTCTTTTTCCGCAGTAATGGCTGATAAGTCTAAGCCTGGACTCTTCACAGACAGTAGGTTAACCTGGAGCTTTGCATGGTTTATGAAATCGTTAAGCGAATGTTTAATGCCAATGAGTTTGCTGTCTAACATTCAAGTTGTTTGGTTCTTTGTTCGCTGTAAGCAAGACTTGCAGAAACCCTCCACTTCCCCAGCTCCACTCGTACAGATCTGCTACGGGCCATTTTATGTATGCTAGCTGTGAGGCAGCACTATGTCTTACATGTTCACAGCTGTGGATGTATTGCCAGTAGCAAATATTTTGGGGCTGCTGAAACAAACAAACAAAAAAAACATTGACACCTTTCCCTGAACTATGTTTTTTTTTTTGGTTGCAATTCAGAGCAATTATCACTGGACAACATAATGTCTGACTTTAGCTGCCAGCTAATTTTATCTTGAGTCTTTCTTTCTTTCTTTCTTTCTTTTTCCGCAGTAATGGCTGATAAGTCTAAGCCTGGACTCTTCACAGACAGTAGGTTAACCTGGAGCTTTGCATGGTTTATGAAATCGTTAAGCGAATGTTTAAGATTGGGACAAAATCTAGATGCTGCCTGAACTTAACTTTGGACATTATTTATCTCCCTTTGTCTACAATTCAGTATTCCAATATCTCCATCCAAATGGCATGTCTGGCCCACATAATCCCTGTGAGATACATTGGAGAGTTCCACTTATGCTGCTGAGAAAGCAAGGCATTCAATGTCACTCGTTAGGGAAACACCAAACCATCGCTGAGCAGCTGGCATTGTCATAAAAGCAGCACTGGGTGATTTTACGAGGTTTTGGGCACCACAGGTAGTGCCGTAGAATGACAGTGTCTGGGCATAACATCCTAAAAATCCTAGTATGACTTTCCTGACAGCTTTTTTTATTTTACTGTTCCATCACAGGCTGCCGCTCTGGGTAGGCAATGCAAATTTTCTTATGGATATGACTCCCTGTTCCGAAGAGGAAACTAATAAATACAGGATAAGAGAGTATGCCGCTGTGCCAAAGCCAGGAAATAGAGGTAAACACCCACACAGTGAATCCAATGCCATCTGTTTCAATTGGAGAACAGTGAGATGAAGTTGTGGCCCTTACATGAAACACACACAACAATAGAATTGATCAATGTATTTATCACCACATGACAGAGGCCACGCCCACAGCAAAATATGTTCATGCAATTTTTCACTATAGAATCTTACCACAACCTCATCACAGGGGTAGTCCTACTAGAGCCATCTGTGGTTAAGAGCCTTGCACCATGAAACAATGTTGATATATCATAGCTTGTGATTTGTGGGGATAAAAGCAGCCTTCTGTTTACCAGCTCTGAGCTTTAACCACTAAACCAGGGCTTTTCAGCCCCAGTCCTCCAGGCTTCAAGACCACTGTCCTCTAGATTTTACTTTCAGCATTCAAACATGTTGAGCACAGTTACTGAATTTTAATGAATTAGCATGATGTTTTAGATATTTCATTGCAGTACCACTAGTAGTAGTTTAGTAACTTTTATTTCTATTTTGTTTGTTTTTCTAGTTTCAGTTTATTTTTATTGTAATTTTAGTCATGTGTTGCTGCTAAAGCTGCTAAAGGTATTATTTAAATGATTCAATCTGATGTTATTACTATCTAGTGCCATAGATAGATAGATAGATAGATAGATAGATAACTACAGCATTTTTTTTCTCTCTGGAGAGAACTCTAGATTCATCCATTCTATCTCATTGCTGTCTAGAAGAAACAACTGATCTTGTGTGGTTTTTCTATCCTAAGGGCCTTGTCCCCATATTATGTAGCTTGTACCAAATTTTGAACAATTACATTTTAAACAAATCAGTCATGTCAACGATACACAATGCTCAGCCTTGGAAACAATGCTGGATGCTTAGACCGCAAACCCTAGTGTGATGATATATAACTATAATATTTCATTTAGGCAGGGAATGAGGGCATAATGTATCACTTTACACATTCCGAAGTGTCATTGGAAAGGGAAATGGCAGAGGGGATGGGATAAATGGCAGCCGCAGTGCTGGCGCGTTGAATCGATGTGTGGCAGAAAATGGAGTCAGATATAAATTGCTGGGCAAATATTTCATGGAGCAAGTGAGCCATTCAACATCAGTGGCACTCTCTCTCATGCCAATGGAGAGAGATTAGGACGCTTTGTGAAGCGCTCGGATCTTATAAAGATATATATCTCATCATGTCTAATGATGCTTTAAAATCATCACACTGTGAGGATCAAAGTGCCAGCCATCAAGAGAGAATATTCCCTGCACACATTATTTATGTATGTTCAGGTTAAGCTGTCTGCTTTGCTGTGTATTAGTTGTCTTTAATGCAAGGATGCATTATTGAAAGCTGAAACAAACTGGGATTATGCATTAATGTGTTTTAAACAGCACAGCAAACAACTGTAAAGCCCTATACACTCCTTCTGGGAAGTAAACCACTTTTTCCTCGCACTGTTGCCAGGGTCTAGAAGGGCAAATGTATGATGGAGTCAGTGCCAAGTTGATTCGATCTGCCAAACGCTGAAGCAAGCGCATTGGTTCATTCAGAGAAAAAAAGCTAGATGCCATAAGGCTCACAAATAAATGATCTTATCCTGTTTAATCCTAGAGGTTTGCATTAATTATTCCTTCCCATTCCTGTTTTTTTCCCAGCTGTGCAATATCCTGCGCTGATCTCCTTCAAATCCCTCTAAAGAGCCCCCTCAGACGGCTCACAATTTCGTGCAAAATAAAAATGTGGAATTCAAGAGGATGCTTTTCTTGTCAATGTCCTCTTAGCACTGACTTAAAGGTCTTGTCATTCTTGTGTCATCGCTGACCTGGCATTTCATGGAATGTGTCAGAGTCGTTGTTTGAAGAGTTGATTCCAGCCTCAGCAGAGAGTGATTTGTTTGAAACATTTGGAAAGTCGTGTATATACAAACCTTAAACATTGCAATCTGATTCATTTTCACAATTCACCAAATCCAATTTATTTTCATACAAATGTATTTACATGAAGTCCAAACAAAACTTCAGCACATATGCCATTCCCAGCCGCCACATTCGTAACTGGAGCCATATGTTTAAAATTAAGTCTCCTCCACTATTTCATAAGATGAAAGGCAAAAAATAAACACATGATGTTAAAGGGGTCATATGATGTTGCTAAAAAGAACATTATTTTGTGTATTGCTTGTATGACGAAGCGGATATCGTCCTCTTTTGGAAGGCCAAACAAAGTAGTTTCGCTTTCACAACGAAACACACAGCGCCTTCACGAAACGTGGCGGCAGCGGCAACAACAATACTGCAGCGAGAATAAAAGTTATGCCTTTCTTTGCGTGAACATTGTTATGCAAATCTTCCCACATCGTGACGTAGATATGTGGGGGCGTGTTAGAATGGCCGTTTTAGGAGGGCATGGTTGACTCAAAGTCAAAGTATACAACTCCATTATTTAAGTGAAATTACAGATACTGCTGGTTAAATATTACTCCATTACAAGTAAAAGTTGTAAAGACAGATTTTTACTTAAGTAAAAATACAGAAGTACTTGCTTTTAAAAGTACTTGAGTACCAAAAGTAAATTTTCCTTTTGACAATGCCTTTGAAGCAACTTACAATACATTACACCTACTGAACACACTGACTAGCTTGCAGTATTTTTGGAATAAAGAGCTTTTAGAATGTTAAAAACCTATGGGGGAAAAACTAAACAAAACAACATTTTTAATTTACTTTTTTTTTTTTAACACCCCTACCCACCCCCACAAAAGCAGGATGGTAGTGATCTCACACAGCTCTGGACACATCTATGTATAGCCATTCATCCACATTTGAACAGTGAACAGTGAAATTGCTGATAAGGAAGAAAATAAAAAAATCTAACCTGCTTTAAAACCCAGCAACACAACTGTAAATGTATAACTTTACAACAGCAACACTGCTTTAACAAAAAAGCAAAACAGCAAGACTTATTTGACATCAAAACAAACATTTAAAAAAATGCTGTCTAATCACTCTCGCTGTACTTTGATGTCACACACAGAACAGTCTGTGCAGTGCTGCTTCAAGTCAAACACCTTTTGTGTTTTGTTAGGAGACGCACAACAGTTCTTCTGTGGCTTTATAGGTAATATTTTCAC
>NW_015505339.1:269129-307396 GCF_001515645.1 Sinocyclocheilus grahami | reverse complement strand
ATAGATAGATAGATAGATAGATAGATAGATAACTACAGCATTTTTTTTCTCTCTGGAGAGAACTCTAGATTCATCCATTCTATCTCATTGCTGTCTAGAAGAAACAACTGATCTTGTGTGGTTTTTCTATCCTAAGGGCCTTGTCCCCATATTATGTAGCTTGTACCAAATTTTGAACAATTACATTTTAAACAAATCAGTCATGTCAACGATACACAATGCTCAGCCTTGGAAACAATGCTGGATGCTTAGACCGCAAACCCTAGTGTGATGATATATAACTATAATATTTCATTTAGGCAGGGAATGAGGGCATAATGTATCACTTTACACATTCCGAAGTGTCATTGGAAAGGGAAATGGCAGAGGGGATGGGATAAATGGCAGCCGCAGTGCTGGCGCGTTGAATCGATGTGTGGCAGAAAATGGAGTCAGATATAAATTGCTGGGCAAATATTTCATGGAGCAAGTGAGCCATTCAACATCAGTGGCACTCTCTCTCATGCCAATGGAGAGAGATTAGGACGCTTTGTGAAGCGCTCGGATCTTATAAAGATATATATCTCATCATGTCTAATGATGCTTTAAAATCATCACACTGTGAGGATCAAAGTGCCAGCCATCAAGAGAGAATATTCCCTGCACACATTATTTATGTATGTTCAGGTTAAGCTGTCTGCTTTGCTGTGTATTAGTTGTCTTTAATGCAAGGATGCATTATTGAAAGCTGAAACAAACTGGGATTATGCATTAATGTGTTTTAAACAGCACAGCAAACAACTGTAAAGCCCTATACACTCCTTCTGGGAAGTAAACCACTTTTTCCTCGCACTGTTGCCAGGGTCTAGAAGGGCAAATGTATGATGGAGTCAGTGCCAAGTTGATTCGATCTGCCAAACGCTGAAGCAAGCGCATTGGTTCATAAAAAGCTAAAAAGCTAGATGCCATAAGGCTCACAAATAAATGATCTTATCCTGTTTAATCCTAGAGGTTTGCATTAATCCCATTCCTGCATTCCTGTTTTTTTCCCAGCTGTGCAATATCCTGCGCTGATCTCCTTCAAATCCCTCTAAAGAGCCCCCTCAGACGGCTCACAATTTCGTGCAAAATAAAAATGTGGAATTCAAGAGGATGCTTTTCTTGTCAATGTCCTCTTAGCACTGACTTAAAGGTCTTGTCATTCTTGTGTCATCGCTGACCTGGCATTTCATGGAATGTGTCAGAGTCGTTGTTTGAAGAGTTGATTCCAGCCTCAGCAGAGAGTGATTTGTTTGAAACATTTGGAAAGTCGTGTATATACAAACCTTAAACATTGCAATCTGATTCATTTTCACAATTCACCAAATCCAATTTATTTTCATACAAATGTATTTACATGAAGTCCAAACAAAACTTCAGCACATATGCCATTCCCAGCCGCCACATTCGTAGCTGGAGCCATATGTTTAAAATTAAGTCTCCTCCACTATTTCATAAGATGAAAGGCAAAAAATAAACACATGATGTTAAAGGGGTCATATGATGTTGCTAAAAAGAACATTATTTTGTGTATTGCTTGTATGACGAAGCGGATATCGTCCTCTTTTGGAAGGCCAAACAAAGTAGTTTCGCTTTCACAACGAAACACACAGCGCCTTCACGAAACGTGGCGGCAGCGGCAACAACAATACTGCAGCGAGAATAAAAGTTATGCCTTTCTTTGCGTGAACATTGTTATGCAAATCTTCCCACATCGTGACGTAGATATGTGGGGGCGTGTTAGAATGGCCGTTTTAGGAGGGCATGGTTGACTCAAAGTCAAAGTATACAACTCCATTATTTAAGTGAAATTACAGATACTGCTGGTTAAATATTACTCCATTACAAGTAAAAGTTGTAAAGACAGATTTTTACTTAAGTAAAAATACAGAAGTACTTGCTTTTAAAAGTACTTGAGTACCAAAAGTAAATTTTCCTTTTGACAATACCTTTGAAGCAACTTACAATACATTACACCTACTGAACACACTGACTAGCTTGCAGTATTTTTGGAATAAAGAGCTTTTAGAATGTTAAAAACCTATGGGGAAAAAACTAAACAAAACAACATTTTTAATTTACTTTTTTTTTTTTAACACCCCTACCCACCCCCACAAAAGCAGGATGGTAGTGATCTCACACAGCTCTGGACACATCTATGTATAGCCATTCATCCACATTTGAACAGTGAACAGTGAAATTGCTGATAAGGAAGAAAATAAAAAAATCTAACCTGCTTTAAAACCCAGCAACACAACTTTAGCTATATAACTTTACAACAGCAGCACTGCTTTAACAAAAAATCTAAACAGCAATACTTATTTGACATTAAAACAAAAAATAAAAAATGCTGTCTAATCGCTCTCACAGTACTTTGATGTCATACACAGAACAGTCTGTGCAGTGCTGCTTCAGTCAAACACCTTTTGTGTTTAATTAGGAGACGCACAACAGTTATTCTGTGGTGATTTTTGTAAATAAATATCACATTTGGAGCTGGTCAGTGCTCAAAAAATGCTGGGAAATCACTTTATGTAGCCCCAAGAGTGATTACTGATAATCTGTCTGAAAAAAAAAAAATCACCCACTGACTTTCAAAGCTTCTAACTACTTTCTACTTTGAGGATCTTGATAGAAATGTAGTGGAGTGAAAAGTACAATATTTGTCTTTCAAATGTAGTGAAGTTAAAGTCATAAGATTCCAGAAAAAAAAAATTCTCAAGTAAAGTACAGATACTCAAAAAGTGTACTTAAGTACAATACTCAAGTGCGTGTACTTAGTTACTGTCCGCCTCTGCTCTTAACTTTTATAAAGAATTTCTCTTTGGATTTGAGACTTTAGTCTTTGCAACTTTACAGATCTTCTTTATGCACCAAGAGCTTGAAACACTCCAAAGAGAAAGGAAAAAATGAAATCACATCATATGACCCCTTTAATATATGTGATATGTGAATCTGATCCGATTGATCCGATTATTTCAGGTCGACACCACTCTTTTCAACCCAATTCCAACCGAAACTTGGATCGAGCTCAGTCGGATCATTTTACAGTGTGTACATAAAATAATTTCCATCCGAATGAACCTTCAAGCTGATTACTAACCAATTATTTGGTTGCATATAAACGTAGCTACTAAATTAAACTTCAGTGGAAGATACAGTGAATTATCTATGCATGTAAAATCAAAAGTCCTTTTTAGTCTTTATTTATTTGATTGATTTATTGATGATTGATGATTGATTGATTGGTTGAGTAATAAGTCATATATATATATATATATATATATATATATATATATATATATATATATATATATATATATATATATATATATATATATATATATATATATATATATATATATATATATATATACACACACTGTATGTATATACATCTGCAAATGTTTTCATTTTGTAATGGCAAGCATGGAAACAGCTTTTTAGATTTAAATTTAAAAGAGCTAACTGCTCACACCAAATAAATTATGTCAGTTCGCCAGCTCTAGCACCCTCATTCTGAATGAAAAGTTGATGTCATCAAGTCAACCAGTCAATAAATACTCATGATACGCCCACAGAGATCAATTTCAGGTACCTTAAGCACTGTAATTATAAAAAAAATGACTAATGCTAATTAAGTGTAGCTTCATAGCGTTCTCTTTAGGCAAAGCCAGTTCTCTGCATTTGAGCTTGAATGGAGGGGGTGGTACCAGGCACTAAAAAAACAATTAGTGGATGGGTAACGCTAACATTAATTATTTCTTATTAAAATGGCTACTTCTCTCAGCTCAGGATAAAAAATGGCAGATAATAAATAGTTATCTGTTTATTTATAAGCTGCAATACTCACTTTCAAGGAAACATTCCATGCTCAGAGTGAAGTTATCCACAGCAAATGCAATTCCTGCACTAGAGGAAATATCAGCACTGAACTGCAGGTAGAACCTGAACGTGTGACAAAGAAAAACAGAGATACATTAAAAAAAAAAAGTGGTAACACGGCAGGAAAATGGATAGCTATTAAATAGAGTCACTTTGGAATAATAAACACTGGAAGAGAAATGCCTGTACCTATATATATATATATACAGTGGGGGAAAAAAGTATTTAGTCAGCCACCAATTGTGCAAGTTCTCCCACTTAAAAAGATGAGAGAGGCCTGTAATTTTCATCATAGGTATACCTCAACTATGAGAGACAAAATGAGAAAAAAAATCCAGAAAATCCCATTGTAGGATTTTTAAAGAATTTATTTGCAAATTATGGTGGAAAATAAGTATTTGGTCAATAACAAAATTTCATCTTAATAATATATATATATATATATATATACAGTACCACCACAAATGTATACAGTAGAATCCATCATATTCCTCATGCTACATTATTTTGAATAAATTCCTGGGATTGAAAACCCCTTGTCCTCTATAAACTAATATCTCTCATAACAATAAATGGGTCAGAATTGGCTCTTTGGGTCATAGAGCATGAAGCTTTGCAGAAGTGTTGAACAAAAAAAAATAAAAAAATTGGACTACAACAAGAAAAGGAAGGAGGCCAGGAATGAAATTGTAATCGGCCTCTGTGGACTGGAATTAGCGAAGCTCCGGATAACAAGAGCGGAGGTTGGGGCTTGGAGAATTGTGGAGGTTTTGGGAGGGTTAGATGAGATTCCAATCAAACATAGAGATAACACCCTTCTATTTTCCTCTGCCCTCCTTACTCTTACAAGTCAAGAGCAGTTGCTAATTGGAGAGAAAGTGTGGATGAATGGTGAGTCTCTTCATTGATTTTTTTCTTTTTTTTTACTTCTGGGTAGAGTGATATGTTGAGCACGGGATGTGCAGTGCTGTGCTGGGACCATAGGGACATGGCACCAGTGGAATTCATTAGGATTTTAGAGTGTGTGGGTTTGTGCAAAAACAAAGGTAAATGACTACAGTTTGCACAAAGGTTTGTGAAAACCTATTGCATATACACCTAAAACTGGAATTTGCATTAATTCATTCTTGCAATTGTTTACCTGATTATGCCATCATTAAGTTTCAAATGAAGTGCATACTCAGACCACATTCAGCATACATTTGATGGTTATGACTAGACTTACAGATCCACCAAACCGAAGAGTGGTAGGGTAATGAGTTTCCACCCTTTCCCCATATTAGTTTCACTTGTTGAGTTCCAGAGACTCCTCTGACCCTCAGGACCTGTGCTGTTCTCTATAATCCAGAGCGATAGCATTCCATTTGAAGATCCACACACCCAGAACTTGACCTATAGAAGAGATCACAAAATCAGATTTAAACATCGATGCATGTGCCGTCAACCTTTCCTTTCCAAAGTTGGCAGACATTTCATGAATGATTACGCATAATCTATTCTCAGCCTCAAATGGACAACCCACAGTCCTTTCACTGGTCATTTGATGCATATTGTACACAAAAAAGCCAAAAACTGGCTGAAAACCAGCAGTTACAATATGCAAAGTAAACTGGTTTATTACAGAAAGTGCCTTATTCACAGAAGTTTTGCCAGGAGCTTTGCCAGCCACCTTTTGAGTGGCAAAATTAACGTTTGTATACATTTGCTACTTAGCATTTTTGCAGTAATTCATCAAATGATTGAGATAAATGTTTGAAACAGGCACATATCCAGATCTGCAGTGCAGTCAAGCACACTTTAGGCCTTTAAAAGAGCAGTCGGGTGCTTGGTTTGCAGTGGTGAAGTGATACTGCATAGTCCCAGCAAAGTACACCAGACAGTGGTAGTCTGCTGGATTTTTCACGACCTAGCACTCAGATTTGCATAATTCATTTAAGATACCAGGTGCAAAAACAATGCAGACAGTTCATGCAAATTAATAAAGCAGGAGGTGAAATTTTAACAAGTGGCCATTATATATCCATAAGCAGAACAGTTTTTTTAGTCATATATGTTAAAAGAATATTTAACACAAGTTGAGCTCAATCAACAATACAGTGGTCTAAACTTGATTACCAAAAAAATTGGGTTATACTTTATTTTAAGGTGTCCTTGTTACAGTGTAATTATACATTTAAGTACTGAGTAATATTAATTAACTACATGTACTTACTATATGGTTAGGATTAGGGGTTTTTTTACGGGTTACTTGCATGTAATTATGCATAATTTATTGTTATTATAATACTAAGTGCATGCAACATGTGTAACAAGAACACCTTAAAGTAAAGTGTTACCAAAAATAGATTTTGACTTGTATGTGTGTTACATTAAATCACTTACAAAGGAATAGGGCCAATACTTAAAAATTAAAATGCTCACTTTCAAAAGAGTTTTTTCTCCCGCCTAGATGGTTAGTTAGTTAGTTAGTTCTGGAAGCACATAAACTACGATAATAAAGTCTACATGCATTTCCACAAACATGTTCATTGTTGTTTATGAACCAGGACTGCTGCACCATTATGTTTTTTATATTACGTCGTCATGGATTTCATATTCAACCACTCAATAACAAATTGTGGTTAGTCACTTTTCCATGTTAATTAGCTGTTCTTGGTCAAATTAAGCTGCAAAATAGACAAGGCTTGATATCGATGTCAAAATTCTGGCTCTTTGAGAAAACGTGTGATATAGTGGAGGTTGTAATGCTTATATCACATCTGCTCTGAGGTTCATCTATTATGAGGGACCTATATGTCGGGCGACTTGCAGTGGGGTTGTGAAAACGGCAGCTGTTGAAAGGAGCAAGGCTTCTCCTATTACAGAATTCACGCTGAGAACTAGGGCTAGGGGGAGAGATCACAGTTGTAATCTACAGTCTTGGTTCGTGTCTGGATCTAGTCCAATATGCTGTCATGGCCCGCTGTGCCTCCACACCGCTCTGGGCACCGTTCATACAAGAGTAAGCCCTCACCTCACATCTATCTAAAGCTGTCAGTCAAGACTTCTCATAAAGCCCAAACCAACACCTACTTCTCCACCTGTGTTTCTATTTATGTACACTCCATAATCTCCCTGACATTTTGTTTCTTTTTCTTACTTTCAATTCGTTATCCCACTGTTTCTCTCTCTTCTCCATCTCTGTCTGACTCTACGTTCCCTCTGAAACTGGCTGTTTGAGTGGTTTTCTTCAGGAAGTCTTTTGCAGTTGTGTAACTCACCCTTCCCAGCAGGCTTGTGTGTGAGCCACAGACTGATGGGGTCAAGGTCTATGAATTCTAAATCTAAAACGGAGACGGTCTTTCAAAAGCTTTCCATCTAGGCGAGAGCCAGGCATTTTTCCATTCTTCAAAACGGACATTAACATTTCACATTTGGTTGCCAAATTTCCATGTAATTACATTCAAATGACATTGAAATGTGGGTACAACAATAACCTTCTGACACTGGGCTACATTCTGTCGGTAGCTATTACAGAAGCAACTCATTAAAGCTATTGTGCATCCTAAAAATGTCACATATAGCCTTAAACACTGAAAAAGTACTAGGTCAACCTAAACCAACATTTTGAAATGTTTCACCATGGCTCTGCAAGCTAACAATGCAACCATTTGAAATAAAAGCACTAAAATGTAAGAGCTATTATAATCACACTTGACATTTTATCAAAATATAGCCCCCCCACCCCCCATAAAAAGTGAATGCATATGTGAAACAGTACATATTATGCAAAAATAAACAATGTAAATAGCAGTGTGCTACAAGTGCTAATAAACAGCCAATATGTTAATAATAGGCGTGCTAATAAGCGTCTAGATAATACTGAGAATTGACTCCTATACTAAAGTGTTACCGTTATTTATTATAATATTATTTTAATTTATTCTCATAATCATAAACACATTGGTTTGTAACTCAATTAGTATTCTTATTCTTCTAGTTATTACCCGCTAGCGGCTAATGAATCATCACATATACATAAAATAGTGGTAACACTTTATTTTAAGGTATTCTTGTTACACGTTACATGTACTTACTATCATAATAACAATAACTTATGCATAATTTTAAAAGTAACACTAATCCAAACACTAATCCTAACCTTGATTTATTATAATATTATTTTAATTTATTCTCATAATCATAAACACACTGGTTTGTAACTCAATTAGTATTCTTATTCTTCTAGTTATTACCCGCTAGCGGCTAATGAATCATCACATATACATAAAATAGTGGTAACACTTTATTTTAAGGTATTCTTGTTACACATGTTACATGTACTTACTATCATAATAACAATAACTTATGCATAATTTTAAAAGTAACACTAATCCAAACACTAATCCTAACCTTATCCATTTAAAAAGTACATGTAGTTAATTAATATTACTCAGTACTTAAATGTATAATTACACTGTAACAAGCCCTCCTTATAATAAAGTGTAACCAAAATAGCTCACATATGTGCAAGGTAAGATGGATACATGACAATGAATAGCTGATTCACTGAATTTTAAAGAACTGGGTCCAATACAAGGATATCATAATTTGTCAGGGTCTTTGAGGGTTGAAAACACTTATTATTAAATGTATAACAGAGCAAGCTTACACACTATAGGTATTCCGAGAATGTCCTCTACACTATACAGAGAAGAAAAAAAATCGTAACCTGTATTCAACCTACTGTATATACTACATGTGGAGATACATCAATCATAAGTAGTATATTTTATTTTTCGAACATATTCTCTCTTTCTGCTTAGCTGTGGCCATTACCTCCTGCTGCATTATCCTAACAGCTATATAACCCGTATCAGTATTCAGAGCATTTCTATAGGTGTAGCATTGATCGCTGCGTGCATAGGGTAGAATACATTTGCAAATAAAGCTTGATGGAAACTTAATTTCCTCAGAGATCCAGAGAAACCATGCATTACGATCGCTTGTGGAATGCAGAAACGTCGTCTTCTTACCATGCAAGGGGCGTTCCGTAGTGGGTAGAAGAAAAGTGGGCTTCGCACCTGGGCTGATCCTCGCTGACCTTTGGGCTGACTGTCGATGGCCAACAAGGCCCCTGCGGACAGAGTGATGGAGAAAAAACACCCATGAAACAAACATACACATCATATCATCTTCCCGAAGAAAAGATGAAAGATAAAAACAGACTAAAACGAGTTAGAAGCTTATTGTCAATCTTTAATAAAGATTATTTATTAACCATGTCTGCTTAAATTATTTCACTTTCTTTTTAATTTATCAAGGTTAGTACTCAACTTGGAGTCCAAACAACAAAAAGTGCTGTTTTATTTAGATAAATAGTTAATCAAGCACAAGGTTAAGATGTTTAGGTGGGGGACCTGGGGATGGACAGCTGCTTCTGAGGCTTTGGGGAATGGACGGATGGGCCCTCCATTGTGGGCCCCTTCCTGGAACCAGCTGCCAGCCGCAATCCTCTCTTCCAAATGAGCAATAGCTGCCATTGAGGAATTGACCTGGTTGAGTAGGAGAAGACAATGAGACATTTGGAGAATATTGAGAGACCTTAGAGAAAAGAATTGAGAGGGATGAAAAGAAAAAGAGAAATGCGGGCTAACAATTGTATCCCTTAGCTAAAGAGCTTAGAAGCTTTGATGAGCAATAGTCTTTGACCGTTTTTTAAATGTCTGAAGAGGCATACGAGGACAGCTGAGTGTTGCTGAGTGCAAATGAGGATATGGTTTTGAGGTAACGGAACAGAAAGCCAGGGAAGAATGTGTGTAAGAAGGCCATATTAGAAATGGCCTCAAAGCCCTTCAATCAACAGACAATTCATTCAATCCCATGCAAGGCTGCAGGGATGGCTATGACCTTCATCAAGAAACATTGGGGGAAGAAACATGGTTGCCCTCCAGCGATCCACTGCACCACAGAGGATAAATTGCCTGCTGGCATGCAACTTACAAGCTTTGCTTGAGGTTTGTACAATCCAGAATTGTGCATATAAAATGGCATGCTTCGAAGCAGTGGCTACATTCATGAAACAAATTGATTATGGGAAATGGCACGTTGATAAATAAAGACAAATTAGACTATTGAGAAAATATAAACAAGTTTTTTTTTTGTTTTTTTTACTGAAACAACCTTGCCCAAAATTGTTTTCTATAAAACAATTAAAAATAATTTAAAAAGACCTTGTGCTTCTATATCAATAGTTTATCTTAATAAATTGCATACTTGTTTACAGACCTCGGCAGGCAAATTTATGCATTCACAAATGTTTCATCTTAAAATAAAAAAAATATTTTCAGTACCAAGATAAGATATGTTTTTAAATCTTTTGGATCTGGTATTAAATCTTTAGACTAGATAGATTGATCCAAAAAAAAAAATGCATAAATAAATATATACAAATTTCATTAGTGTGAGAAAAATAAACTTAAGCACAATTAAAAAAAGTGAAAATCAGTCTAATATAATTAATCTTATATTATGACAGTTGCTTCCTAGTCAATCTGATCATGTTTTAAGAATGTTTATATACTGTGCGTCTTAATGACAACAAAACAAAAGAATGATACTGGTATTTCTATTGGGTTGAGATATAAGCTTGACATTATTTTCTTTTCCTTCAAATTAACCTTAAATAAACTTTTAAACAGAATCACAACTGCAGTGACCTGTGCGTCATTTCTTTATGTGGTCTTCAGAAGTCAGTTTTCAACAAACTTAACATTTTATTAAAGAGACAATCAAATCTTGTTGTGCAAATTAAATAAGCGGAACAGGTTTTAAAAGAGACTGATTAACAGGTTGCTAATCAATATTAATATCTGTGGTGGCATATCGAACATGAACAGTGACATTTAGCTTTGTTTTAACAATAAACAAAGCTCAGAATCCTGTTAAATCTCAAAATGCGTGTGTGTTGCCTTTCTCTTTGCACTGCAGGTGGACCCACTGAAATTTGATTACAGCTGCTGCACTGTATTGATCTGAGAGGTGTGAGGCAGGATCAGCTAATCATCCGCTGAGGGGAGATGCTGCAGCTCTGGACTCACTGCTATTAACCAGGAGAGAGTAAACACATCGACCATCATGACCACACTCGTGAGGATTAGCATGAAGAGCCATAACTGGGAAAGAGAGAGAAAGATGACAAAGAAAGAAGAAATGCTCTGCATGATTTGAATGGCACGGCATGAGATTGCAGCTTTCCGTTTTGCATTGAAAAGCTGCTGGCAGTATCTGTGCTGTGCTTGCGAAGCTGAAGGAACGGATCACTAATGAATCCTCTATGATGGAATGAAATTGCATCATACAGGATAGATTATGGCAGGTATGAAATAAAAGATCAGGACAGTGTGAGCTTCTGATCTTTATGCTAAGGGGAGTTTAGTGCAGAAATGAAGAAGCAGAGAATGATGGGAAAAGGTGGGGCAGTCAGACAGAGAAAATTACAGGAAAATAGGCTAAATGTGGCAGATGTGTCATCAGAACTGAAATCGTTCGGTGGTAAAAAGGTTTAAAAATGCAATGCAGCAGTGAAAGTCTCAGACATATACTGTCAAAAATTCAGTGAAAAAGATGGAAGTTTCAACTAAAGTGAATAAAAAGCATGAAGATTTACCTCATCCTGCTAATTTGCATATATGTGACCCTGGACCACAAAACCAGCCTTAAGTCGCATAGGTATATTTGTAGCAATAGCCAACAACACATTGTATGGGTCAAAATTATAGCTTTTTCTTTTATGCCAAAAATCATTAGGATATTAAGTAAAGATCATTTCCCATGGTAAATGTCCTACCGTAAATATAACAAAACTTAATTTTTGATTAGTAATATGCATTGCTAAGGACTTCATTTGGACAACTTTAAAGGCGATTTTCTCAATATGTAGATTTTTTTGCACCCTCAGATTTCTGTTTTCAAATAGTTGTATCTCAGCCAAATATTGTCCTATCCTAACAAACCATACATCAGTGGAAAGCGTATTTATTCAGCTTCATTCGAATTCAAAATGTGACCCTTATGACTGGTTTTGTGGTCCAGGGTCACATATCTAGTATCAGTTTCACTCTGCTACTGTTATAAGGCCAATGCCTCACAGTTAGCTTACTCAGATTTTATATTAGATGATATACAGTTATCATATTTACAAAACCCTTAGTATCAAATGAGTGCCATATAAATAGATATATATATAGATAGATAGATAGATAGATAGATAGATAGATAGATAGATAGATAGATAGATAGATAGATAGATAGATAGATAGATAGATGGATGGATGCATAAAAAAATAAAAAAATACATATTTTTATTCAGAAATGATTAATTAAATTAGTAGACATTTATATAGCAAATGAATGGACAAACAAACAAATAAATATACTATATACCCCCCCCCCCACACACACACATACCAATTTGTTTGTCTTACAGCAAATTAAGCGTGTAAAACTTAACTTGTATATACATTATTCCAAACTTAAAATATTAACACAGTTAATTATAGTATCTCTTATTTCGCTGCGAGACAAATAAATCTGTGCTTGATGTGTGTGTGTTGTCCCTCTTTTTTTTTATTTTTTTCATTTTGCGAGAAACAGTGTGTCTGTGATGACAATGACTACTGAACCACAACAACTCCCAAAATGTCCAATAAACACAACTGCTGTTATGTAATGGGCAAACACACGATGGCTTCATTAAAGAGCTGCTGTTGCCCTCCTGAGCCCCCGTCTGCTGTCTCGTCCTCCAAATGAACGGCACTAATACTCACGGCAATGTTCCCCCTCATCGTCCCCTTGTGGACAGTCAGAGTTGAAGTCACACAGCTGGCTCACATTGATCTCCCGCCCCCCTCTGCAGTGATAGCGGCCCCGGAGAGTGACGTTTTGAAAGGTTCCTGGGCGGAGAAAGACAAGAGGGCATCAGAGACACTAATTACAGAGACAGTTCCCTTGAAGGAGCCAAGGTTTAAATCCCTCAAGGGCACAACGGTGATAAAGCAGAATTTCAATCTCAGTAACTCTCAGATTCCAGGGTCACCCTTGCTTAAGATGTAACATTTGCGCAAGCAGCCCTGATCGTTAACCATTAGCCCACCTTTACCTCATTCTTCTCATACATCTTCTTTTACAACCACACATTAGGTGTAACAGGTTACTCCGAAGAGGTTTACTTTATGTCTTTCCGATAGACTTTCCGTCAAGAAAGTAAATCAGAGTGTTACATTAAAAGCCTCTGTGCAAACAAACACAAAGACATCAAGTAAATTCAGCACTTTGTGAAACTAAATGAGGCAGAAAGAAGACATAAAAGAGGCAAAGCCTCTCAGTAGTCACTTGTTTTTTATGGCTTCAATGACAGGAAAGGATACCGACAAAGGCTATCAACAAATGAAAAAAACAAAGAGCCCTTTCCTGTCCAATAAAGATACAACAGACACTCCAAAAATAGTGTTAATGTAATGAGAACTCAAGCACACCTCTAAAGAGATGACTAGGATAACATTTTAACATAAACATATACAACTTCTGCCCTTTTGTGGGACGAGATACGGATCATTTTACTATGGCACAATATATAGTTTTTCTTTTTGCATATGGAGCGCTAGCTTAACATGCTTTAGAATATGTAGGACTGAACAATGGCCCAGATAAGTAGCGTGGTGACTGGATTTATGTGAGTTGAGTCTGATAGCATCACAGCAAACACAACGAGATGTAACCGCGGTTTGCATATCTATGCAAATTGAAGACAGTCAAAGAGCTGTACAAATGGACCGGCTCACCAGGGGTTCATCATACTGCTGACAATGATAAAGAGAGTGATTGTACAGAAAGTAAAATGAGGGGAAAAACAGGCCCACTGATGTGTTTCACTTACTTCCTTAAAAAAAAAAGGGAGATGTGATTTTATCACTGGCGGCTATAGAGGCATAACACCCTTGATCTGGGTGATGACAGATGCTCATCTGAGATAATACTGCTTCACCCACTAGAAATCAAGACAAGCAGATAACTAAATGTCCAACATTGGGCTAGGATTTCCAAAATGTTTGCAGTCGATTCCAAAAAGGAATAAATTTTATATTGTTGAGGGGAGTCAATTTTAAACGGATAGTTCACCCAAAAATGAAAATTAGCCCACTATTTACTCACCCTCAAGCCATCCTAGTCGTCAGTGTTAATGTTGAGAGCAAATTTTGATTTAGTTTGAGTCATAGTCTTTTGACTAAAATGCCATTTAGTTTTAGTCATGTTTTAGTCGTCTGAATTGTTTTTAGTTTTAGTCTAGTTTTAGTCGATTAAATATCATACGATTTTAGTCGACTAAATCTACAATAAATTTAGTCGGCTAAAATCGAATGGGTTCAGTTACTCTCAAAAATTTCCAAAATCATTATATAGGTTTGATATTAAGGTTTTATCATGATAGACACAGATTTAACTGCGGTGACACACAACATGCCTTTATGTTAAAATGAAATAAAACCACTTCTCATAAAGAACAAGAACATGGTCTTCTTTTTAATGAAATACCAATGGTTATATAGGCTAATTATGCATTCTTTATATCAACTTATTTACATATTCTTCATTCTTTCAAGCAGACATATTTATTTCTATGAATAAATTTAGATTAATCTTTAGGGCTACTAAAGTTTTCAGTCAAGAGCAGTGCGTGATTTTCTGTCTTTCTTTTGTTGCTTGATTAACATCAATGACTCGGACAATAGCAACTAAATTAGGCTCCTATCCCTTTAAAACCGAATGCACAGCTGCAATGGATGCAATGGACTGATACACGTTCTCCCTACTGTTTACGTTCACTTAAGACATAATCAACTGTGTTTACGTAAATACTCGTCAAAACGGACAATTCAACATCATTTTATGTGTAATTCTCCATTCATGCGGCGCGAAAGAGTACTTGCACGCTGAGAAGCTAAATTAAATTGATTATTACGTTTTAAATATGTTTTTTTTCCTTACAAAAACGCATCGATTCGCTATAGGAGGCCTTTGTTCACCCCCCGGAGTCGTGTGAGGTAATTTTTATTATAGATGGATGCACTTTATTTCACTTCTTTTGGACTGATGCACTGCAACACCCGCTGACTGCCATTAAACAGCTTGAAAGATCAAAGACAATTTTTTATATAGCTCCGACTGGATTTATCTGAAAGAAGAAAGTCATATACACCTAGGACGCCTTGATGGTGAGTAATTCATGGGCTAATTTCATTTTTGGGTGAACTAACCCTTTAAGAGTTGGTATTAATTTTATTGGGCAAATGTTTGTTAGCTAATGCTAGTTCCAGTATTACAGATAAAAAGTTAAAAGACCAAAGTTCTGGAACTCTTGCTAGTACGTCAATGTATGATTGCAGAGATAAGGGAGATACATGAATACTGGTTTTATTTCTTCTTTTTCTGGTTCATGTACCCTTAATGTTGACCCAGTCCTGGTAATATTTATGGATTTGTGGAGTTGATTCCATCGATTGCTACCAGTTTTTATACCACAGCAAAAAAATTAAAAATAAATAAATAGAAAAATAAAATAAAATAAAAATGAATGAATGGTAAGAAAGTGTTTATATACAGTGACCGCCAGTAATATTTGCACCCTTGGTAAATATGAGCAAAAGCGGGGCTGTGAAAATAAATCTGCATTGTTTATCCTTTTGATCTTTCATTAAGAAAATAAAAAATAAAATTCTAACCTATCATTGGAGTTAAACAATTGAAAGTGTGGGGGGGGGGTGTCTTTGTGAAATCAATGCTTTCCCTAGTTCATGTTGGCCACAATTATTGGCACCCAGTTATCGCAATGTCCTTTTCCCAAGATAAAAGCTCTGAGTTTGCTCCTGTAATGTCTGAAGAGTTTGGAGAACACCTGATAAGAGATCATAGACTATTCCTTCACACAGAATCTCTCCAGATTCACAGATCCATGTTGGTGCTTCTTCTCTTCAGTTCACCCCACTAATTTTCTATAGAGTTCAGGTCAGAGGACTGGGACGGCCATGGCAAAATCTTCATTTTGTGCTCAGTGACCCATTTTTGTGTTGATTTTGATGCTTGTTTTGGATTATCGTCCTGATGGAAGATCCGACCACAACCCATTATTGTCACAATAACTTTGTCAAATGAACACACACAGAAACGAAGGGTAACAGTCTTTAAAAAAAATTCATATAAGGTAATCCACACCAGGAGGGCTGGAAACACACGTATACATCGACGAGACCCGACAAACTAAAATTGAACAGACAGGAACTTAAATACACAGGCAAATAAGGAGAATTAACAAGACACAGGTGAACTAACTCAAGTAATCAAGGGGAGACAGAAACTAGGTCAAACAATAAAAACAAGGCAGGAGAACAGAGAAACAGAAAACACAGCAACAGGGTCCATGTGGTGTGACAATTATAAGATTTCTAACAGAGGCAGTCAGGTTTGGATTTTTTTTATCAGTTGGTATTTGAAGAATCCATAGAATCCATGATGCCATACATCTGAACAAGATGTCTAGGACTTCCGGCAGGAAAAAAAAAAAAAAAAAAACAGGCCTACAACGTTAAAGATCCAGCAGTATATTTAACCGTGGACATGGGTTACTTTTTATCCCTGTTTGTACTAAAACCATCTGGTGGGTTTGCTGCCAAAAAGCTATTTTTTTTGTTTCATCTGACTATAGAAGCCAGTGCCATTTGAAGTTCCAGTCGTGTCTGACAACTGAATATGTTGGAGTTTGTTTTTGAATGAGCGAGGAGAGATTTTTTTTTTTTAGGCTTTCTGACCGCAAGATTCAACTAATCTCTTCAATTATCCAGCTGTGATCATTGGAGATTCTTTGGGCACTGACATTCTCCTTCTCACCGTGTATTAGGACTATATAGAAACACGTCCTCTTCCAGGCAGATTTGTAACATCTTTAGTTGATTGGAACCTCTTAATTATTGCCCTGATGGTGGAAATTGGGATTTCCAATGTTTTAAATCCCCAGTGCTTCCAAAGCCATTTTCTAAGTTGTGAAGCTCAACAAACTTGTTCTGCACATTAGAACTATATTCTTTGGGTTTACTCCCTGTGATGGATGATTAAGGGAATTTGGCCTTTGTATTCCTCATATTTATAATTAATGTGGAACTGAAAGTCATGGCTGGACAATTTCATGATCCTAGTCACCCTGGTGTGGTAAAAAATGTAAATATGAATGGGAATATAAAAATGTAAGGGGGTCTGAATACTTTCCGTACCCACTGTATATTACTCATAATAATTTCTATGGGTGCCAATAATTGTGGCCAACATGCTTTGGAGAAAAAAAAAAACATTTATTTCATCATGACATTTTCTCACTTCAATGAAAGGTTAGAATTTGTGTGATGTTTTTGAAAGAAAGATAAAAAAAGATCAATGATGCAGATTGTAATGTTTTTTTTCCACACTTGTCAAATGTTATTTAGAATTAAAATGAATGTATGCTATAGTTTAAATTTATATTAAATGCAGTTTGTTAAACTTAAGACTGTACTCTTTTAAAGTACACTAATGTGGCCTTTTATTTCATTAATATTATGAAGTACATATTCAATACAATTAAGTGCACTTCTTTTTCACAATGAAACAAGGTCTTTACTCTACAAATACAATTTTTGAAACAAATTAGATTCTGTTTTCCCACCCGTTTCATTACACTATTCACTATTGCACTAGATTAACTTACATTAACACCTGCAAAACCAAACGAGGCAATGAGCCTGGGTAGCGCTAAACACTGTAATTCAGGGAACTTGGTTGAAATTTTTATAACTGTTCACAGAATTCACATTGATCAGCCACTGAATGGGTGTGTGGGTGAATGGATGTATCAACCTCGGTGTCTATGGTAGTTGTGGTCCTGAATCATAATTCCAAGTAAAAGAGATGCTGAGTGAACATTGTACTTAGACGGGATGAGATTTATTTTTTTTTTTTTTTGATACAAGTTTTTTTTAAAGAGTCCGTTTACTCTCTTTCAGTCTTGCTTGATGACACATCGGCTAGGGATGGATTTTCTATAACCCATCTGACTCCCTTTCATTTGTCTCTTAGTACTACATCAAATTGTGACTTGCAACTGCAAACACATTTACACGCGTTGAGGGAAAACCATCAGTTCATGAAAATGGCATAGCAATTAATAGCCCTGCTTCACATCTCAGCATGGCAGCCTTGCTAAAGAAAAAAATACTAATAGTCTTTTTAATCAAACGCTCTGTGTGTATGGCAAGTAAAGAAAAAGAGCAGAAACAAAAGTCGATGAGGTGTTAATACACCAATCTGCCCTGATGCAGCTAGGCTTTGTGATGAAAGAACAAAGATGTGATGGATATGTCGGACTAATGTCGTTGTGCGAGTACAAAAATTATTTAATTATTGTTCGGCAGACATTTGACAGCCAGCCGTAACAGTGAGTCATACCACTAGCGGGCAAACATTCATATCAGTGAGCTGAAGGCTAAGCTAAGATAAAAGATGCTCGATCTGTCACTACACATGGGGAAAAAGCTTAATGACCATCATGAAGGTTCACAAGCTCTGCGGCACAAATGCTAACCCTTGTAAACACTGCATGGAGGATGTGCTGAAACATGAGTCACCAAGAATCAGGTTCTGAAGTATTGTTTCCAGAAAGATCCTTCAAGGTTCAGTCACACATTTCATGCACACCATATGATCGAGTAAATGTTTGCTTTCGTAATCATTAATACAAATTTAATATATTGCCGCATGCTGTGAGTCCTGAGAACATTGTATTAAAAGGCTGTTTCCTTCCAAAAGCTCCAGATTAACTGGGTTGCATTTCTAGAAGAATTCTGGAGAGGCTTTTAACTTTTGCTTTTTTTCAATAAAATATATACAGTGTGTAGGTGAATAATGCTTTAAATTATGTATGCACTATTGCACTATTATTTCTGGTTACTTACTATTATTAATTGAAAGTGTTTAAATATCATACTTCTTGTTTTCAGTTTACTATTTGTGAAACATGAATCTGATTATTTGACTATTTAAAACAATAAATATGTACATAAATACACACACATTGTAATTTATATTCATAATATAAGTTTCCTGCGTTATAAACCAACTTCTACAATGCAGATCTGGCAATTCTTTAAGAATTATTTCAGGTGTTGATTCATGATTTGTTCTGATTTGTGAAATTAATGATTCATTTTCTCAATCAGTCACAAGAACTAAGAGATAACTGTCAAACGAATATGTCCCGAACAACTCTGCAATAGATCTGATTAAGCAAACTGCAAGTCACTTTTGGACACATCAAAAGTACTAAAAGGTTCAGGAAAATCATGTTCTTCTCATCCTGCCAATCACAGTAAGGGTTTAATAACTGCACATGTATTTCTCTTTATTTCTGTTATGTATTAAAAAGCATATTACCTTCATTAATTAAGTAGTCCAAGGGGAATTTAGATTTTAGATCTCATGCCTGAGCCCTTGATCATGCACAGCAAGTCAATCTGTTTACCCTCATCTTATTGAATTATATGAACTAATTATTTGAAAAGGTCAACTTCACTTTGATTTATTTCCTATCAAAGCGCAACTTATGTTAGTTGGGGCAGTCCAAGCCAATGTGTTTGATCTGCAGGGAAAGGCGTAAAGTTAATGCCCTTGAATTACACCTGACTCTCCCTTAGGACAACAGACGGAATGGGGGGCATCTATTTAGGAGCTCAATGAACTGTTCAGACCCACACTTGATTGGCTGAGGTAATGCCTTGGCATCATTTGTCTTTTTCAGATTATTCCACAACGCCTGTGGGGCTAAAGCATGCAATTAAATAACTGGTTCATTTTCTTTGACTATTTTTTGGGGACGTTGTGGGGCTGCTGCATTAGAGGAGGAGACAAATCAAAGAGGACAAGCCAGTGAGGAAGACAAAGTGAGCTGATACGCCAAAGCTCTTATTGCTAAAAGACGGTATGTGTTCCTGTAAGACAAAAATAAAAGCCAGAGCACGTATGTTAGAACTGCCACCCCTTGCTCACAGTGTATCTACTTCTCTACTGACCTCTAAATGTTTGCAACTGTGTAGTTCGTAAGGCCATAAACACTCTACTCCAATGTTTCCCAAAACACTTTTCTAGGAGGGACCCCAAGGCTACACACTTTTGAACTCTTGCTAATCAAACACATCTGAAAAAAAAAACTCATCAGCTCACTAGTAGAGACTCCAAGACCTGAAATTAATGGGTCAGATAAGTGTGACATTCAAAATGTGTACTGTTGAGCTGCCTCCAAAAACAGGGTTGGTAAACACTGCTCTGTGCAAGCATGTAAATTCCGACACAAATGCTTGGCCGATACATGCAAGTTTGAGATTACATTGTACATTCTTGCATTCCTGTTGCAATTTCAAACCTCAGTTGTCCAATTATCCAGATTATTTAACTATTATTAAGTTGACCATGTAGCTTCAAACTTTTGTTCATCAGTGAGAGTAATTGACCTGAAAAGGAAACTTAAAATGCTGATAATGCACTGCGTATTTGCGTTATGAATTCTGACATATTTCGAAAAATACACGGACCATATCAGTCTGATTCTTGAACAAATCATTCAGACTAGTTTTGGGAACTGGATCAACTGATTAATTGAAACAATCAGACACTTATGACTGATTTGTTCACCAACGGAGACTGTTATCTCTCTAAAGAAAGCCAAAAAAAGATATTCACCATTTTTTTTATTACTTTAATCTCAAATAATTTCACACAGAATTTCACAATGGAACTTGCTGAATTCGACTGACAGAAGGCTACAGTTAATTACATCAGATAATGTAACTAAATCTTGGCTAATTAGCTTTGGTGAGTTGGTCAGTAACACTTTAAATCAAGGGTGCCAGACTCAGCTCCTGGTGGGCCACTGTCATGCAGAAATTGGCTTCAACTCTAAATAAATGTACCTGAACCAGCTAATAAAGGTCTTCAGGATTACCAAAAAACTAGAGGTTGGTGTTGAAACAGGGATGGAACTAAACTCTGCAGGACTGCGGCCCTCCATGAGATGAGTTTGGCTGCCTTGGTTCAAATCATAATAAAGAATGTCTGATATCAGCTGATGTAAAGGACATGATTTTAAATCAGTCCTGGTCCTGAAGGGCCAATGTCCTGCAGAGTTTAGCTCCAACCGGACCCAACACACTTGCCTGGAAGTTTCTAGTAATACTGAAGACCTTGATTAGTTGGTGAAGTGTGGTTAATTAGGATTTGAGTGAAACTCTGCAGGATAGTGGCCCTCCAGGCCCAGAACTCCACATCAGAAGACATCCAAATATTTACAGACAACATTAGTGACTATGCAACTGGTGAGTCGTCTAACAACTTTTACCTCAAAATAAAATTTCACTTCTAGAGATTAGCTTTTTTGTTGTCTTTTTATCCTCATTCCAAATGATCAGAAAAGAGGAAACCAACAATAAAACAGGAGAAAGTAATAAATTATGACTATATTACTATACTATATAGTAGTACAACACATGTGAACAGTAGCCTACTTTTTTATCAGTTCATCAGTAATATTCAGGAAATAATAGATATTGAATGGATGTTTGAACTTATTTGCATGTTTTTTTGCATTCCAAATGATCAGGAAAAGAGGAAATCAACAGTAAAACAGGAGAAAGTAGTAAATTATTACTATATTACTGTGCCATAGTAAAATGCATGTGCCTATTTTTTTTATCAGTTGACCAGCTATCTGCCGAATCAGGTATCTAGGTGACACAGTTTATAGTTCTTGAGAGTATGGTACATCTCATTGCATGGCACAGCGCACAGACCTACCCCACTCTGACTGCAACGTGTACCGTGGCCACTCCCACCTCTTTGGGGCACTGGATCCAGAGCGCTCTGACTGGATCCAAAGAGCTAGTGCTAATTCCAGCCCTATTTATCCTACCCCTGCTGCCTCTACCTCTAAGACAAAGTGAGCTGATACGCCAAAGCTCTTATTGCTAAAAGACGGTATGTGTTCCTGTAAGACAAAAATAAAAGCCAGAGCACGTATGTTAGAACTGCCACCCCTTGCTCACAGTGTATCTACTTCTCTACTGACCTCTAAATGTTTGCAACTGTGTAGTTCGTAAGGCCATAAACACTCTACTCCAATGTTTCCCAAAACACTTTTCTAGGAGGGACCCCAAGGCTACACACTTTTGAACTCTTGCTAATCAAACACATCTGAAAAAAAAAACTCATCAGCTCACTAGTAGAGACTCCAAGACCTGAAATTAATGGGTCAGATAAGTGTGACATTCAAAATGTGTACTGTTGAGCTGCCTCCAAAAACAGGGTTGGTAAACACTGCTCTGTGCAAGCATGTAAATTCCGACACAAATGCTTGGCCGATACATGCAAGTTTGAGATTACATTGTACATTCTTGCATTCCTGTTGCAATTTCAAACCTCAGTTGTCCAATTATCCAGATTATTTAACTATTATTAAGTTGACCATGTAGCTTCAAACTTTTGTTCATCAGTGAGAGTAATTGACCTGAAAAGGAAACTTAAAATGCTGATAATGCACTGCGTATTTGCGTTATGAATTCTGACATATTTCGAAAAATACACGGACCATATCAGTCTGATTCTTGAACAAATCATTCAGACTAGTTTTGGGAACTGGATCAACTGATTAATTGAAACAATCAGACACTTATGACTGATTTGTTCACCAATGGAGACTGTTATCTCTCTAAAGAAAGCCAAAAAAAGATATTCACCATTTTTTTTATTACTTTAATCTCAAATAATTTCACACAGAATTTCACAATGGAACTTGCTGAATTCGACTGACAGAAGGCTACAGTTAATTACATCAGATAATGTAACTAAATCTTGGCTAATTAGCTTTGGTGAGTTGGTCAGTAACACTTTAAATCAAGGGTGCCAGACTCAGCTCCTGGTGGGCCACTGTCATGCAGAAATTGGCTTCAACTCTAAATAAATGTACCTGAACCAGCTAATAAAGGTCTTCAGGATTACCAAAAAACTAGAGGTTGGTGTTGAAACAGGGATGGAACTAAACTCTGCAGGACTGCGGCCCTCCATGAGATGAGTTTGGCTGCCTTGGTTCAAATCATAATAAAGAATGTCTGATATCAGCTGATGTAAAGGACATGATTTTAAATCAGTCCTGGTCCTGAAGGGCCAATGTCCTGCAGAGTTTAGCTCCAACCGGACCCAACACACTTGCCTGGAAGTTTCTAGTAATACTGAAGACCTTGATTAGTTGGTGAAGTGTGGTTAATTAGGATTTGAGTGAAACTCTGCAGGATAGTGGCCCTCCAGGCCCAGAACTCCACATCAGAAGACATCCAAATATTTACAGACAACATTAGTGACTATGCAACTGGTGAGTCGTCTAACAACTTTTACCTCAAAATAAAATTTCACTTCTAGAGATTAGCTTTTTTGTTGTCTTTTTATCCTCATTCCAAATGATCAGAAAAGAGGAAACCAACAATAAAACAGGAGAAAGTAATAAATTATGACTATATTACTATACTATATAGTAGTACAACACATGTGAACAGTAGCCTACTTTTTTATCAGTTCATCAGTAATATTCAGGAAATAATAGATATTGAATGGATGTTTGAACTTATTTGCATGTTTTTTTGCATTCCAAATGATCAGGAAAAGAGGAAATCAACAGTAAAACAGGAGAAAGTAGTAAATTATTACTATATTACTGTGCCATAGTAAAATGCATGTGCCTATTTTTTTTATCAGTTGACCAGCTATCTGCCGAATCAGGTATCTAGGTGACACAGTTTATAGTTCTTGAGAGTATGGTACATCTCATTGCATGGCACAGCGCACAGACCTACCCCACTCTGACTGCAACGTGTACCGTGGCCACTCCCACCTCTTTGGGGCACTGGATCCAGAGCGCTCTGACTGGATCCAAAGAGCTAGTGCTAATTCCAGCCCTATTTATCCTACCCCTGCTGCCTCTACCTCTAGCAACAGCTCTCCTATGGACAATACGACCACGTCCACCGCTGCCACCCCCATCCTCGTTGAGCAAAGGGTCGAAATGATCACTTGTTTGTGCTTCGTGAACACTCTCGCCTTGCACGGCGGCACCATTTCGCTGCAAAGATGTACCGGGAGAAGCATGATGATTAGACAACCGATCGTCATTTCTAAAAGGCAAATATTCCCCTTCAGAGTCAGAATCGGCGAATTACATTTGCAACACATCCTCACGGTACAACTTTTTATTAGCCATTTGGCGATTTTCTCTCACAAATCTCACAATTTACTTGCACGCTATCAACTGAACTGCTTCCGCATCAATGACACGATAGCTCACTTGCTCTGCTATTTCCTCAAACACTTTGAATAGGAATGTGACGCAATTTTGGTCTAGAATCGAAGAACTACATGTCTGCCATCTAGTGGTAGGGAATACAAATGAGATATTACACCATATTAGGAACTACACTCTATTTTATTAATGATGACGTCTTGTCGCAATTTTAAGACTTTGGCGCTTAGAGTGTTAAGTGCTATAATCAGGTCCCCGGTGCATCTACCAACCAAGGAAACGATTAACCCAGTAACTTTGTTTTGGGAAGCCTTTTTCTGCAAGCGTCTGAGAAAACTTGGTGACGTGGCAAAGGGATCTCATTATAATATTACCGCCCCGTGTACCAGCTCTAATGCCATGGCGAAAGTTTGAGCAAAACATGCTAACTGTTCTGTCTTTGGCGGCACAGACGAGCACAGAACACTGTTTAGAGTCCCAGTCTCAGAGGAGACGAGAGCAGAGGATTTATTGATTTATTTACTCTATATTGCTGCTGCCACTCAGATCTAAAATAAACATGCTATTTATTTCCCAGCTGTTTACCTTCACAGACATAACTGACTGTTTTTTGCAACACGTGTGTTTTTAATGTAAACCTGTGTGTGAATGAAAACTTCGTTTAGTACTCACATGCTGTGACAGCCGCTTTCTGTCCGTGTGCTTCGGATGTGTGCTCTCAGAGAACCGTATATCAGAAGTTTAAACTCATATGGTTTAAAACACATGATTTCAGCGCGATAAACATGATAATCAGAACCAAAACAGATGTTTTTAGCAGGTACGAGCTGTAATGGCGCAGCTATATTCTGGAAAAGGAGATGGGAAGCAGCAGCCCATTTGCATTTAAAGAGACAGGCCCGAAAAACAGCGTGTTTCTGCTTCCACTCAAAATAGGCATTTTCAAAATGATATAATAAATGATCTGTGGAGTATTTTGAGCTGAAACTTCACAGACACATTCTGGGGACACCAGATACTTATATTACATATTGTAAAAAGGGGCATAATATGTCTTCTTTAAATCATGTTACCCTATCTTTTCAATGTTTTTATAACTCTCTTTTGCAGACATCTTTTTCTTTTTTCCCTTGCTATGGCCACTGTTGAATTGTAGCCGTGGCCATCTGAAAATGTGCTTTAACTAGGTCTTTTTTTTTTGTGGAGGCATGGCTGACAAGTAACAAACAATGTCAAACCCTGAGGCTACACTATCACAGGATATAGAAAGTCTCACATGGCAGTCCCATGTTTGAGACCAGGTCAAGAAAGGCCATGCAGAAGGTATCACACAGGCCAGTGTCTTTATATCAAAGGATGCCCAAGCGAGATGGGAGGCAAGTCTGTCTGCTTCATTACATCTTGGAAGCATAAAGCCCCTTTGATTCCATGGTGGCCTCGTTCCTTGATGCTACCCTAGTGCATGGCAAAGCTGGACAGTCACATTACAGCTCAAACTGCTGCCTTTCAAAAATGATTGAGAAAGAGACTCCAGAGATTAAAGCAAACAGGCTTGGATATTTCAGAGATGGTTGGGAGAGTAGATTTATGATGCTCTCTGGCAGTGTGACGTTAGTATGAAGCTATTGATGAGAAGTGCTGATTATAGAAGAACAGTCAGATTCAACTTTAATAGAAAGAGTTAATTCAATAATGACAATACTGTCATCATTTGCATACCTTCATTCCAAACCATATGATTTTATATTTGTCAAACGGAGAATTTTTGATTAGTGTACGTCATTTTTTTTCATGTAACTACAATTAAAATGTGAGTTATTATTCAATAAAAATCTTTCAACTAAGTGAGCTGAAACATTAAATCATTCAGACCAAATGAACTGAAAAAGAGACAGAAAAGAGTTTGAAAAGTTATTCCTAAAAAATAAATAAATGCCCTAACATTTTCTTTTCATTTCAGGTTATTTCACAAGTTCCTTAAGTGTGGTAACTTTAATAATTTTACAATGTGCTATCTTTCTATCAAAGGACATATATGTAAGTGCCTTCTACACAGCCTGACCTTTCTCCTGGAAAAACATTAAACGCAGATCTTCTGGAAATCTCTAATGTATGTTAGCTCAGCAATGATCCACTCTGTCAATGGCAGACTTTCTAAATGTCTCTATGAAGAACCTGAGGCAAAAGAGGTTAATAAATGCAGACCTTTATTTGGTATGTGATGGGAAAATTTTCCACTGAGGTAAATGTGATGAAATTTGCTTCTGAAATAATCAGAAGAGGTGAGCTGTGTGTTTGTGTGAACACATGTTGATGCCCAAACACTTCCATCATTATTAGATTATGTTACTTTAGTAGAGCTCTTGGTTGTCTTTGAGTCGCTCATGTCACTTACAACCAGCTAACAGCAAATGTCAGACTATTGCCCTTGCTGTGTCTTATGCAATTTTGCAGCTCCTAATAAAGTTAACAGTCAATTGGCCGCTATCCCCATTTTATTCACTCTCCAAAGCCAAATTTTACTCATATTTGTTACTTGGCAAGTGTTCATTTTGGATCCAGGGCATAGTTGTTAATGTTTGTGGATGCAGCAAAAAGTTGTTGAAGGAGGGAAGACACAGTAGTCACAGCAATAGATTTTAACCTGATTCTACCCGATCGATCAATCAATCAATCAATCAATCAATCAATCAAATCACATGACAAAACAATTGCAGCCCTAAGGCAATTACTAAGCCTATAGGCAAGCGAGTATTTACCCTAAACTGTGGTTGTTTACTGACTCGTCCTGTATTCTTGGACATAATTAGCTACAAAGTTAACCTAACTTTATTGCTAGTACCACATTGCCAGATTTTTGCCTCTGACAAAATTGCATTATTTATGACCCCTTAAAAATTCTAATTTGGTTTATAGACCACTGCATTGAGACATGCAAGGAGAAAGGTAATCACTTCTAAACAGTATACTTAAGTGTGAACTGAATGTAATTTTTTTCAGACACACAAAAATGAAAAGTTGCTGTTAATTTACTCTGTAACACTTTAGAATAGGGAACCCATATTCACTATTGATTCAGAGTTTTCCCTCAGAAAACTCCTAATATGCTTAATTAGATATTTTTAATAAGATAATTAAAACTTAATGTTTAATAAGATAGTTGTTAAGATTAGGTATTGGGTCACATTAAGGGATCTAAAATATGGTTGTGCAGATAAGGCATTAATATATATAAGTATGTTGTATAAGTGCTTTATAAGTACTAATAAACAGCCAATATTCTAGTAATATGCATGCTAATAAAAAACTAGGTAATAGTGAGAATAGGTCCTTAAAATAAAGTGTTACCATTTACTCATCCTCAGGTCATCCAAAATGTAGGTGGCTTGTATTCTTCGGTAGAATAGTAAAGACGATTTTTAGGTGAAACCGTTGTCCTTGGTGATTCATACACTGCATGTTTGTGATTGCCGGTTCTCAGTGCATTCAGGACTGTCTGGTGCACAGACTTCCTCCATTGCATAATGACGTATGCATGGGCATATTCTCACACATCGATGATGCTGTTTGTTTACAACAGAGAGTAAGGACTCGTGTGCAGACCTTCACCAACAGTACCAACATCTAAAGCTCACAACATAAAAGTTTCAGTGGCTGAGAACTGAGAAACAAAAACTGAGAGAGATGGAGGAAGCAGACGCAGCGGCATCCGGCATCCAGCATCCAGGATATGCACAGGTAAGTACAATTTTGACAAACAATAAAACACACACGTCCTCACTCTCTGTTGTAAACAAGCAGAGTCAGCTCAAGTGTGTTCTTGGTCATCTCTCTCAGTTCCTGGTCGGAGTATGAACAAATAGGGTTGTGTATAAAATTCCTCTTTTACATCAAAATCATCAGTCATTGTAACATTATGCTGTGAGATAAGACATTGGTACTGCTGGTGAAGGTCTGCACATGAGTCCTTACTCTCCATTGTAAACAATCAGTATCAGCTTGCATGAGTCATTCTGAGAACCGTATGCCCATGCTATGGATTAAAGATAATAAAGTTGTAAATCATGTTCAGTTTCTTGAACAGACCGATTGTTTCTCTTCATAAGACCTCAATGTATCATCAGGAGCCATTGGTATTAATTTGGTCTTGCTGGAGTTTTATTTTATTTATTTATTTTTTGACTCTCAAAGGCAGGCAGCCACAGACATGCAGTGTATAAGTCACCAAAAACAATGGTTTCACCTAACAATCTTTATTACTGTTTTATTGAAGAAAAAAGTAATCTTAGATAAGTGAGGATGAGTAAATTAACAGCAACTATCCATTTAATTGCATGCTATTATTTATTTATGTATTTGTTTGTTTGTTTGCTGGTGAAGGTCTGCACACATGTCCTTACTCTCCACTGTAAACAATCAGCAATTGACCTTAAGAATGCTTTTAAAAAATTTTTTTGATCCACTTAAGTTAAAACTTAAGCACATCTCATTTAAAATTACTTTTATTGTCTTCATAATATGGTTAATGTGTACTGCCAAATGTACTGGAAATTGCATGTATGGTAAACTAAAACTAATGTTAATGTCATTTGTATTCAAATTTGTATGTCATGCGTTTAAAAATGTTTGTAATTACACATTTATAATGACGAAGGTGCGATTTTAATATTAACTTCAAATGTAATACAATTATAATCTAGTGTTTTACATGTGCTTTAGTATGTCAGTTGAACACTTCAAAGTAAGTGTACTTCTTTAAAGCATCCCAAAAGATTATTAAAACATAAACTTTAAAGTAAAGCTCTTAATTCAACATTACTACAAAGTGCACTTTTTTTAAAAGTCTACTTAAGGTTGAACTTACATGCAATACAATTAAGTGCACTTGTTTTTTCAGAAGGGATAATCTGATTCAGTCTGCTCTGGCATCTGATATTGAGCATCATCACTAATGATTGTCATCATCATCATCATCTTCAGGACATCATCAGCACTAAAGATACTGTTTTGATAGATCTAGATTTTCTTAATCAAATCAACAAATCAATATAATTCTCTTTAAACATATCTTGACAAGCTGTCCCCTGAGAAAGACTCAAGATTCCTCCTTTGAGCCTTTGAGCACACATCCCTCAGCACACCATAGTCTGACTAGAGAAGCACTAAGCGTCATCCCCACTGGACTTTTCCTGGGATTCACATTCTTGCCTCTCGCCCGCTCACGGCACAGCTCATTTCACTCACTCAGTCTCGCAGGCCTGAATGATTGATGGTTTGGGGAAAGGCTTGGCACACCTCCACGGTCCATCCCAGGCTGTAAAGCAGCAAGCATCACCATGTTAGACCCTGACAGCTGCACAGCTTAATGGGGAAGGATATAGACTGGGAAGCATGAGGCTGCTGGTGCAAGCCCCTATGGGTCCCAGCTGCTATAATAAATGAATGAATGGATGCAGCCTATTTTCTTGAATGGCTGATGACAAAATAAGCACGCCTTGAGGGAAATTGAGTTGTTTGTCCACATGTGCTCCCAGTATATTCAGAAATCAATATTCATGTTGTCATCTTTCAGAATTTCACTTGCATGATTAAAAGAGGAACCACATGTTGACGAGACAGTAATAATTGTGAGACATTTTTGCCACTTTTTAAATTATTAATTCACTAAGATGAAATAAACTACTGTAATAACACTCATAACATTAGATAGTTTAGGCAAATAGAACTAAATGGACACAGGGGATAAAAAAACAATATCAACACGTATATCAAACAAAAATTCACAACGCATTTGAATTCTGTGATCTGATCTCTCTCCCTCTCTCTCTATATATATATATATATATGTATATATATTATTTTGTATTATTATAAATGGTAAAACTGATCTAATATGATTCTGCTTGTTGCACCACATGACTAAACAAAAGTTTTTTTTAATAATTTTTATAATAACAATTATAATATTTTAATTATTAAAATATTAACATCAATCATTAATAATTAGTGTTTTACTGTTAAAATAGTATTTATTTTTTTCTAAGAAATCTTACTATAAAATTGTGTTAATCTAAAAGAGAAAGAGCCTTAAAATCTTATAAATTTCTACTCCTACTTAAAATTTGTTTCTATTTGTATTTGATGATATATATTTTTTTCTTTTTATATAGATATAATTATCATGCTAACCAGAAGAGGTGTAAACATTATATAAATCACATTTTGTAATGCATTGTCGTCTTAGAAATTGTTTAATCAAATAATAAAACAAATAAAATAATAGTAATAATAACACTTCAAGAAACGTTTTAATTAATGTTGTGGTGCATCCATCAAGTAAAAAAAAAGAAGGAAAAAAAGTATGGTCTTATACAGTACACTAATATTTAACAAATAAATAAATAGACGCAACAAAAAGAAAGATACTACGTGACCAGTAATCTTTCTAACCTTTCAACTAAATTTGCTATTTACTGTCTTAATACTCAGTGCATTCAAACAAGTTAATTAGAGAAGCATCTTATATAAGCGATCGTAAAATGAATCGATGCAGGGACACTTTCTCTGAAGTCATCTGGCTCACAGTGAGAGATGATGGGAAACTGAACACCTTCACTTTGCACTCACAGTATGGCACTGCAGTGGTCGTTCACTAGGCTATTTCGCAAGAAAAAAGGGAGAGGATCACTCAAAGAATATAAATGGACCTCATCAAACCTCTGCAGAACTCGGTTCAGCCTGCTAGACACATTTTTATGATAGTGGTGTAATCAAAATCAGGTTTGCCGGAGGGAGCAAAAAGCAGATGACTCAGACAGCAACAAACAGGGAGTGAGTTAACGTTTTATGATTGGATGATCTACACCTTCGCGTTGTCTTGAGTCTGAGGTGATGGCAGCGCTCATTGTAGCTCTGCTGGGATAAGGTGACAGCGCTTTTGAATGCAAATATTTTGTTGCTGAATGTTTGCACCATGAGCGGTGTATATGCAACATAACCAAAAATATCTGTTTTCATTTATAAATCAAGCATCACTCTTACTATTGCATGCTCATATTTTGAACAAACAACTGCATGACATTTAGCCACACACTGTAACTCAGGAGAGATGTGCTGTTATTTTCTAGGTGACCAAATATCCAACAGGCTTACCTTTCGAATTATTATTATTATTATTTACAGATTAATATCTCACATTTGCTTCTTTTCTTTTTTTGCAACCACTCACATTTTCTCCAGAAAAGATAAAAACTGTTTTGGTCTTATATTGTCTTACGTTAGTTCCAGATCATTTAGTAAAGCTGATATGCCAAAAACAAAGTAAAAAGGGTCACATTTAGAGCTCTTTTGATTACAGCAATTACTTCATTTCATTAAAGGAAAATTTCAAGCCTTATCAAGCACATCTCTCTTGCACACAGACACACACACACACAAATACACACACACACACACAAACACAGAATCCTCAGCTTTGCAAATCAGTACGTCAAGTGAGCGCGTTTACGGGTGGCAGGTAATTCGAGCTCTAGTGGCAGGTGCTTCAGGAAGGCAAGCTACGCTGTAAAGCATGTCAATCTGCTAATGTCTATTATGGCAAGCGGGGGTGGATTAGAGCTAGAGAGAACAGGGCATTTAGCAGCAAGAACAGAGGAACACGGCGTGCCTCAGGATGAGAACAGCCTGTCTAACGGAGTGACCCCCGGAGGGATTTGTTTGGGCAGACGCAAAAAACTGGGCTACTGAACTACACAGCCCTGAAACAATTAGAGATCTGTCTGCCTCTGAATTTGCATGACAAGCAGCGTTCTGTTCCCTGCGGTCAGACATGGGCAATTTCCCCGCCAGTTATTGAATCAGGAAGCAAGGAGCAGAAAAAAGAGCACATTAAAAAAAAGGAGCAAGAGGAAAAATTCAAGTTGCTGCCATTGATCTAAAAAGCATGAATGCTCTATAGTAAATGTTGTAGTTCAAATGAGGAAGTGGCACGAGGCAGTTGCTCTCCTTACATAGGTTGAGTGTTAGAAAAAAATACATTCAGTACACTCATACAAAGATTTGAAGTGAGGCAAATGCATTGCTTCTTGGCATCAAACACATATTACATTTGTTCTACTTTTGATTAAAAAGATTACAACACTATTTACAAAAAACAAAAACAAAATAATGTATAATGTAACTATTTTTGTACTTTGCCAATAAGTCGAAAATCACAGACACATTTGCATTGCAATATTCTGCCCTGAAATCATTCGCAGTATTTTATATTCAAAGTTTATGACTTTATGAGGTTTTACAGAAATGAAACAGACTGCAGTCTCATTTTGAGTTCTGCCCTCTAAAAATAAAAAAGAAACAATAAACCATTTTCTCTTTTTATTGTAGTTATCTTGTTAAAGCAGAAGATAAAAAAAAACAAAAAAAAAAAACAATCACATAACCTGTCACTCTTTGAAAATTATTACTTAGTCAAGGACTAGTTATACACTATGCAACATTATCGGTTAAAATTTTGGGTGGTTTATAATATATATATATATATATATATTACGGGTTTATATAAACCATATGTAAACCATTATAATACCATAATTATATTTCCCAATATTATATTTATATATATATATTACGGGTTTTCTCCTTTTTTGATCAAATAAATGCAGCCTTGGTGAGCATATATGAGACTTCTTTCAAAAACATTTTAAAAAATGGCAGCAGAAAGTACTAAAGTAAAAACTGCAGAAAAGTTTTTGTTTAAAAAAAGCATATACAACAAAAGAAATCTTGAATCAAAAAGTAAGCATATTTTTGGTGATTGATTTTGGACTTTGAAATACAAATCCAAACTTTCACAGCCATATTAAATCACATCAAAAACTTTTGTTCCTACTAGCATGAAAAAAATAGATTAAAAAATTGTAGTAATAAGCAAACCAGAAACTGAAACATTTACAGATTGTGAAACACTCACGTATGGTGCAGTTGGTGGTGAAGTGGGGGTCATAGGTTGCTGTCTCCATGTCGCCGGGCTGGTTGTAGCTGGAAGAAATCCTGAAGGGTTTGCTCCGGGCCCCCAAGCTGAGGTGTACCACCGCCCAGCTGAAAAGGAGAGAGAGAACCAGCAGGATGAGCACCAGAACCAAGCACCAGGGCCGATGCAGTGCCCTCAGTGGGCTGTAGGAGGTCAGGGTGGCCCCTGGGAGACCGTCCCCAGTTTGGGTCAGTTCAGCAGTCTCTGGAGATCTGATGGAGGGAGACGTCTGGCCGTCTGACACCAAACCATCCCCCTCTGCCATTTTAGGGTTATCCTCTGCCGCCATATCGCACATCCCCTACACTTCCAGATATCCACTCAGCTTGTGGAAGCTCTGTCGGTTGAAACGAGAGAGCAGGTACTTGTTTATGTGTGTACGGATGCTGTCTTCACCGGATGGTAGCTGTGGAAGAATGCACGGATGTGCGGTTGCTCTGTGGGTTTGAGCGTTTTTAACCAAACTACCTCTCATAAGGAAGTCAATGACCTAGCTAATTTTATTAAGCAAATTGCTTAGATTTCAATTTGCTAGTGGCTAGTGACCAATGACTTCAGTCTCCTCCTTCTCTCTCCTCCCTCTCCTGTGGTTTTCTTTCTCCCAGACCTGTAACCTGCCTGTTGTGTTGTTGTTTCGCATCTCACAACGGGATTTGCATCGACGTCTGATTCGCTTCAACAACAGAAGTCTAGATCCATGACTAAGTGGGTGGTGATCCTCTAAACAAACATGCAGACAGCTAGCAATCATAGGGAAAAGAAGACAGACAGCTCTCTGACAGAAATAAAGCACTCGGATACACTTGAGTAAAGATTATTGTTCCACATTTCAGTTTGCAACGATTTGGTGTTTGTATGACTGATTTGACAAATCATTAATGCCAATGTGAATTGCTATTTGAAACCTATTTTGCTTCCGCAATGTGACATTTTAATGTGAAACAGGATATTTAACAAGAAAAAATTACTGAACGTGGCTTGTGCTATAAATAACACTTAAAAGAATAGTCGCCCAACAGTGTTATACATTTAATGTAGAGTGGCAAGAAAAAGTATGTGAACCCATCTGATCTTTATCAAAGTCACTGATTCTGATTCATGTAAAAATATGTTACTGATTTAAGTAAAACATTTTTTATTTGTTTACTGTCCAACACTGATGCAGATTTATTTATTTATTTATTTTGAAGAAGAAGAAGAAATAGAAGAAAAAGAAAAAGAAGAAGAAGAAGAAGAAGAAAAATAAGAACAAGAACAATGATCAAATTCAAAGCGCTTAACAAATGACTGAATGGAGGAGTTTTACAGGAGTAGACCATATCTGTAGAGTATAGTCAGGCCTAGAGGGGAAACAATGTTATATTTTCCCTATATTAATGGTGTAATATCATTTTCTTAACACTAACATTTTAAATGATTAGAAATAAATAAATGATGAACAAGGACCTGTGATTAATCGCTTTAATTGCTGGTTTGTTTAAATAAAAAAAAAATATTTAATATATTTAAATAAATATATTTATTTATATATTCCCAGGGTTGTCCGCATCCAATAAAATCAAACCTACGCCTATGTGTAAATGTGAAAAAAGTGAGAGGAGAATTGAACTTGTCATCAAAAGCTCTGGTTTTCATCATTGCTAATGTTGTTTTGTAGATCTAGAATAATGCATATTAATGTGCACAAATGCATAATATCTTATCATTAGGGTTGCATTTGGAAAATGATTTCAGTGCTTTCAGCAGTCAACCTTAACTTACTTACAAAAACTGAAAAACACACGTTTGCACAAACACAGCTGACTTACTGTAACAAACTTTGTTCTGTTAGATATGTGCTTTTTATCTAATAAACTAGTCTTGAACTGCAAGGAATAATGAGTTGCACACATCATTTGCATAATTTCAAATTCAGCACTATTTTAGGCTAAATTACCTCCTCTGCGTGGGCAGAAAGCATACAGTCATATCTACATATTAATTCCATTGGACAGTGTTGTCATTAGATGTATGGTAATAAAGGCATACATGCTCATGGCATTTTGAATATAATTTTGGTGCCTTCATTGTCGCTTTACAGCAGCCCTTCACTGATTTACTACAGTATAGTATGTATCCTGGTGCACTATTATAGTCAATGTTGCATAGAAAATAAAATTTTCTAGCTGAGTAAATTCTGAAGTAGAGTAGAGTAAAACACACTAAATGCATGTTAGACTGAAACATGATATAACTTTCTTTGAGATGCAAGTTCACAGTCAAATATTAATAATACTCAGCAAAAACACATTACAAGGGCTTCTATTGTATAACAAGACAACAAAAGACAATGTTCTTTACTACCACAAATTTACTTTAAAAAGTGTTTGTGCATGCTTTTCAGCTAATATTTCTCAGAATTTCTCATTTCTAATATTAACAGAAGAAGAGCATGTTGCAGTTCACTTTATTATGTATTTATTTATTTATTTATGTATGTATTATTATTTTTTTAAGCTGCCAAAGCACATTAGAAATGTTTAAACCTACGTTAAGCGATAATAAACTGCAAGAAAATTGCAAGGGGTGCACTGTGGTATCAGTATTTCCTATCAACAACATTAAGCATAGTATAATTATAAGAACACATACAGAAGGAGATAATGAGAAAATGCTGTCAAACACGGAAACTGCATGTCCTTTTGTTGAGACACTAAAGTGTATTCAATGTTGAATGAATGGACTGTATTATTTTAAAGGTGTTTTTCTTTACCCACAAATTTTCTTCATATGTACAAGGAATTTATATGATCAAAACGCACACAAATTTACTTTAAAAAGTGTTTGTTTCAGCTATTCAGCTAATATTTCTCAGAATTTCTCATTTCTAATATTAACAGAAGAAGAGCATGTTGCAGTTCACTTTATTATGTATTTATTTATTTATTTATTTATTTATTTATTTATGTATTTATTATTATTTTTTTAAGCTGCCAAAGCACATTAGAAATGTTTAAACCTACGTTAAGCGATAATAAACTGCAAGAAAATTGCAAGGGGTGCACTGTGGTATCAGTATTTCCTATCAACAACATTAAGCGTAGTATAATTATAAGAACACATACAGAAGGAGATAATGAGAAAATGCTGTCAAACACGGAAACTGCATGTCCTTTTGTTGAGACACTAAAGTGTATTCAATGTTGAATGAATGGACTGTATTATTTTAAAGGTGTTTTTCTTTACCCACAAATTTTCTTCATATGTACAAGGAATTTATATGATCAAAACGCAATCAAATCAATTATAAAGCAACCCCTCTTGCTGACAAACTGTGAAAGCAAATTGAAAGATCTATTTGATTTGATAACAGGCTTATAAGCTGTTATAACTGAAGTGAAAGCAAGGGAAAGAAAGGCATTTATTATTGCCATTTTCATAGCATTTTCAAATATCAAAAACAAATACTGCATACAGTTTTTCAGTTCAAATATTGCAGCAGAATAATTTTCAAAAATAATTTTTGCTTTTCTCTTCTTTAGTTTCTCATCACTCCCAGCAGGCACTGGATGTCTATGTAACGTCAGGTTGATGTTGGACATGACGTCAGGCAGACGTTGCATTTTGGTTGAAAATGAAAATAGGGTTGATGCCAAAATTTGACGTCAATTTGACGTTGCCTTAACATTGGATTTTGGTTACACAACCTAAAAACAACAAAATATCAATGTCAGCTGACATCGGTATTGGACATCAATTTAACAATGACATTAGACGTTGAATTTACATTGAATTTTGGTCACACAACGTCGCAACCGAAATTTAACCAAATATCAACGTCTAATGACGTTGTGTGCCTGCTGGGCTGTTACATTTAGCTTGTTCAATGAGGTTTGTAATATTGAAATATACTCTGTAAATCGGTATTGGAAAAATATTTATCACTGGAAAAAAAGAGAGTAACCTAAAAATGGTTCCCTTTCATGGGAACTTCGAACTGCGTCCTCTAGGGGTCGCTATGGGGAACACCTCGTCGTGACCCGTGTCTGAAGCATACATTGAAACAACACCAACTCGTTGGCCGGCGACAGCCATGACGTCACTACCGGTGCGACTATAGTATAAATAGGCGCCGGGAGCACACATCATTCTCTTCTTCGTCTTCATTGACTGTTTTGTTTGAAGCGTGCATTTCTGTGGTAAGAGCGATCTCTATTCATCTCATTATGGCGAGCACTAGCTAAGCATTTAAGGATGTGTGCATCCGTGTTGACGTTATTTAACATCTGATGACACACACGATCTATGCGTTATTTGTTTGGGTGAAGAGCACGCACGCGATGCCTCCCAGGGGGCAATCGGCGTGCACTGCGAGCGTTTTTTCCAAGGAAAAAAGCTCCGCTCTCGTTTGTCTCTCTTTTCGAGGAAAGAGGTGCAGCCGTCTGCTTCCCGCGATTCGGGACCCGCCGCTGCTGAGGCACGGAAGGGAATGAGCTTGTGGGGATCGCCGGTGGATCTGGCCGATGAGTTTGAAGAGAGGTTTCCCTTTCGCGATCGTCGGCTGTGCACGAGAGTGAGCCGCTGGAGGATGATGTTATTTCATTAACATTGTCTGATTCAGGGGCCAGTGCTCTGCTGGGATCAGCCCAGCAAAAGCAGGACATGTCTAAGGAGGGCAAAGTAGCTGAGGCTGAGCCTTCCCAGTCCTCCTGCGTATGATGAGCTTTTGGAAATTATGGATCGCGCCACGGCGAGGTTTTACTGAAGCGGGTGAAGCAAGTGATGTCGCGAAATATCTCGATGAACGTTATTTTTCTGGTCATAACCCTCCAGCTCAGGTGAGCCTTCCTTTCTTCCTGTTTTCCATATAAAGATTGAGAAGGAATGGAAGAGGCCGTTTTTTCCTCACGCATCCATCGATTCCAGCATACAAGTTATGCCAACATCGAGGCGATGCGC
>NW_015505339.1:266747-267794 GCF_001515645.1 Sinocyclocheilus grahami | reverse complement strand
TTTCTTCCTGTTTTCCATATAAAGATTGAGAAGGAATGGAAGAGGCCGTTTTTTCCTCACGCATCCATCGATTCCAGCATACGAGTTATGCCAATATCGAGGCGATGCAAGAAAGCGGTTATGAGAAGATGCCCCTATTGGGAGATACTGGCCAGCTATCTCTCTATGGGTGAGATGTCCTCTAAGACTCCCCTCCTTGACATCTCGCTCGGATGCCAGGGCATACGCAGCAGCAGCAGGTCGGGCTGTAGCTTCATTGCACATGATGGTGATGCTCCAAGCATATCAGGCTGACCTGCCGAAAGACCGGGATAGTGGTCATCACAAAGTCCATGTCTGAGCCCGTACAACCCAGGGGTCCTAGCCCGTCTCGGTTTGAGGATCAGAGACTGGCTCAGAAGGGCTGGACCCATTGGTTCTATGGCTTCATAGTGACCATCTTACTGATGGTCCGGTCTATAGGCTTCTTTGGACAGAGCTCTGATGCGGGAACCATGGTGGGTGAGTACGTGATCATCAGGCCCACGGCGCGTCACTGCAAAACTTTCTGGACGTCAGGGCTGGGGTTACGCTTTCATGCTACCCTGACTGGTCTACCGTATCTGGGTCGCCCTGAGGGGCTTCCTGATCACCAGGATATGCCCTCTTGCTAAATCCAAATACTATGGTAAGTGCACACGTTAAGCTGTGCGCACTTTTCTACAAATCCACACAAGTGGTAAGTGTGCACGTTATGCTTTGCCCAATTTTCTGAAATCCTGTATGGAAAGGGTTACGCGTTATTGACCTCGTTCCCTTTCTCTGAGTTGGTTTAGACCCCGGTACCTTGGGCTCCACTCAACTAGTGTGTCTCTATCGACACACTCTGGAAGCATCGCTCCCCTCACCATTGAGGGTTATTGTGAGTATGGTGTTTCTTTCGAGCGTTAATCCTCTCTGAGGAGTTGGATTCCTCGCTCCATGGGCTGTCCTCGTGGTAGTATTGAGCAGTGCTCCCCTTTTTATCAAAGGGTTACCTGGAATGAGCAACGCTATTCCTCTGAATTC
>NW_015505339.1:260824-266512 GCF_001515645.1 Sinocyclocheilus grahami | reverse complement strand
GATTTAGGCCCTTCCTCTACCTCCCTGATGCGCTGAGTGTTTGGCTAGCTTGCAGTACGCTTACTCTTCTGATTTTACAATCACGCTGTAGGTCGAGCCCCCTCTCGTTGAGAGGTGGGTTTGTGCTCCCTCAGCCAAGGTAAACTACTGCTAGCCATTCCAGCATTGGAACATGCTGTAGGTCGAGCCCCCTTCTCGACTGAGAACTAGGTGTGTTGCTCCCACAGCTAAGTAAATTATTGCTAGCTGTTCCAGCTTTGGAACATGCTGCAGGTCGAGCCCCCTTCTCGGTTGAGAGCTGGATGTTTGCTCCCTCAGCTACAGATTTACTGCTAGCCACTCCAGCATTATAGCCGTAGATTGACTTGATGACTTCTCAAACATAGCGTTTTGTTATGTGCCATTTCCATCTATGGGCTGCTCTTTCAGAGTGCCACGAGAACCCCTTAGAATGGTATTTTTAAATCCATGTTATGGTAAGTGTGCACGTAACGTCATTGTACACTTTCTAAAATTCACATAGCTGGTAAGTGTGCAAGTTATGCTTTGCCCACTTTCGAAAATCCACATAAGTGGTAAGTGTGCACGTTATGCTTTGCCCACTTTTCTAAAATCCTGTACGGTAAGAGGTATGCGCAACAGCTTCGTGCTCTTTCTGAGTGGTTTAAAACCCCGGTTCTGCCTTGGGCACCACTCCTCCTATGTATCCTCTGGATACCTACTTTAACAGGGTATTGCTACTAGGGGTCTGTTGAGACAGTTCCTTCAGCACATACAAAGAGAAACGTGCGGTAGCCCCTGTGTGACAGGCCAAGACTAGTATGAATCTAGGATCTTGGTCGTATTCCCTTAAAGGAATCTATTCCTGATTCCAAGCCTTGAGCTCTACCCCGAGCCCAGGAGTCTGGCCCTAACAGGTAAGTATTTTGGGGTATGTAGCCTAGGCCTTTGGCCATAGGGAATAACGTCACTGACAGCCGTCTAACGTCCCAGGGGCAACTCCCATAGCAATATGGTAGAGTTGGTACTTAATGCTCGCCATGGTGTTGGCATGAACTCCCCTCAGCATGGTGGCGTGGGTATACCGTTCCCCATAGTGACCCTTAGAAGACGCAGTTCGAAGTTCCCATGAAAGGGAACATCTCAGGTTACTTATTTAACCATGTTTCCCTGAGTAGGGAATGAGACACTGCATCCTTTAGGTTTCTTACCGTGCTGCGGACGCAAGCTTCAGACGAAAAAGTGAATGATGTGTGCTCCCAGCGCCTATTTAAACTATAGTCGCACCGGTAGTGACGTCATGCCTGTCGCCGGCCAATGAGTTGGTGTTTTTTCAATGTATGCTTTAGACACGGGTCACGACGAGGCGTTCCCCATAGCAACCCCTAGAGGACGCAGTGTCTCGTTCCCTACTCAGGGAACCATGGTTACATAAGTAACCTGAGACGTTACCCTGTTACACTGTCAACATAATATAAAATAAAAAATCCTTCTCAGATAATATTTTAAGAATTTTGGTTTCAGTGCAATGACAATATAAAAGCTAATGAATACATTTTGCATAAGCTTACTATCATTCATTCATTCATTCATTCATTTACACAGTAAATGGGTTGGTATTCCTAAAATATAGCATTGCCTTTATATTTGCATGAATCAGAATTTAATGCCCATGTTTATTAATTTATTATAGATGTAAAATACCTGATACATATGGAGTCAGCACCTCAGCGGGTCGAAATTGAAAAATAAACAGCAACAGGCTAAACGGGAATCCCTGATAGTCTCATGTAATCAAATCATTTGAAATCAATATTTCAAGTCCATTTATTTATTTGGTACTCATAACCGGAGTCACTAATCATGCAGATTTACGCTACAAGCTTTTGTAGAATTGTACAGTAAGAAAGTTATTTCCCTTAACCAGGAAATTAACGTTCTTAGAATTGACAAGACAGTTGACCCTGAGAGGTCAGCTAAATATCTACAGCGGATCTAAAATATTCATAATTAATCATAACTAGTTATGGTAAATTATTCATATTTCCCATGAGCTGATTCGTTACAGTAGCCATGTAATAAACAGGATAATGTAAAGTCAGACAATCATTAATAAACGTCTATGCTTCATGTCGGGGTCCTGATCGCAATTATACACTGCATTCACATAATGCTGGCCCTCACATGCTACTCAGAAAGTATATTGAGTTATCACCTCCCGCAAAATTGCATTCATTTCCTGTGCTAATGAATTCCGAAGATTATTATTATGGAAAACAGGGTGAGATAAAGCAGTAAAATACCTTCTTGATCTCTTCTGCTCCAATGCTGTGATAAGCATCTGGGCCTCGCTTTAGCACCTCAATTAAACATTTTGATCTAATTAATCAAGTGTCCAGTGGGACATCCCCTAACTCCAAATAAAAATCTCTCATGCAAGAGTTATTAACATGACTAATAAGCGGCGCTGCTGATAAAATTTTTCATTATTATTAGCATTATAACTCATAAAGCATCATCATACTGACCGACAAGCTCTGGAATGCTGGCTCTGACTTGTGAGTGTCTTTTCACTGTGGACACAGGGCCATTACAAAATCAAGTTTAGTATATGGGCGGCGAGCAACTCTTGCAGGTCAATTCATCATGTGTGTCTCATTAACGATCTTTAATTAGATTTTTTTGTTTTGGCCCAATGCTTTGTTATGATTAAACCTTTTTAAGGTCACGAAGGCCACCTATAAAATATGTTTTGCTTGCTGTAGGTGTTTGTTTGCATCGGTGCAGCTGTTGCTATTGGCTACAAGATATATTACCATGTTGAAAGATGCACCAGCTATTCTGCAGTAGAGCAACATGGTAGGTTGCAAACGCATATTATGATTTATTTCTATGAAAACAATCTTTTCAAGTGTCAAAACATTAAATTATGTGAAATTAAAAGACAAAAAAAAACACATTTGAGGTATTTATAGAAGGCAGAAGAAAAGAATACTGCATCATGAAGATGGATCATCTATACATATAATAACAAAGCTGTGAAAGTTTGAAAACATCAAAATGTTATAAATTTAACATATTTAAAATGTCTCTGCTGTATATAAAAAGAAAATAAAATATTTGATGATTAGAGCTTACAGCTCATGAAAGTCAAAAATCCAGTATCTCAAAATATTAGAATATTTACATTTGAGTTTCAGTAAATTACCATCCCTATAATATAAATTATGGGTATCTCTTTTTCTTTGAAACCACAATAATGGGGAAGACTGCTGACTTGGCAATGGTCCAGAAGACAATCATTGACACCCTCCCCAAAGAGGGTAAGTCACAGAAAGTCATTACTGAAAGAGCAGCTGTTCACAGAATGCTGTATCAAAGCATATTAAATGCAAAGTTGACTGGAAGGAAGAAATTGGGTAGGAAAAGGTGCACACGCAACAGAGATGACCGCAAGCTTAAGAATACTGTCAAGCAAAGCCGATTCAAACACTTGAGAGAGCTTCACAGGGAGTGGACTGAAGCTGGAGTCATTGCATCAAGAGTCACCACGCTCAGACATCTTCAGGAAAAGGGCTACCAAGCCACTTCTGAAACAGAAACAACGTCAGAAGCATCTTACCTGGGCTAAGGAGAAAAAGAACTGGACTGTTGCTCAGTGGTCCAAAGTCCTCTTTTCAGATAAAACTAAATATTGCATTTCATTTGGAAATCATGGCCTGGAGTCTGCAGGAAGACTGGAGAGGCGCAGAATCCAAGCTGCTTGAGGTCCAGTGTGAAGTTTCTGAAGTCAGTGATGATTAGGGGTGCTGTGACGTCTGCTGGTGTTGGTCCATTGTGTTTTATCAAGTCCAAAATCAATGCAGCCGTCTACCAGGAGATTTTGGAGCACTTTATGCTTTCATCTGCTGACAAGCTTTATGGAGATGCTGATTTCTTTTTCCAGCAGGACTTTAGCACCTGCCCACAGTGCCAAAACCACTTCCAAGTGGGTTGCTGACATGATATTACTGTGCTTGATTGGCCAGCCAACACACCTGACCTGAACCCAATATAGAATCTATGGTATATTTTCAAGAGAAATATGAGAAACAGTCGATCCAACAATACAGATAAGCTGAAGGCTCAATAGTGCCTCAGTAGTGCCACAGGCTGATCGCTTCCATGGCACACCTCACTGATGCTGGAATTTGTGCTAAAGGAGCCCCGATCAAGTATTGAGTGCATAATACTAGTAGTAGTAATAGTAGTAGTAGTAATTAAATATAATAACAAATCATGATTATTTACCATTACAATCATGATAATATTTTATTTAATAATAATAATAATAATAATAATAATAATAATAATTATTATTATTATTACTACTACCACAATGACCAATTATTAATATATGCTAAGGAAATCATAAATGAATAACATTTTCAAATAAACAAAATGCACCATCCTATCATGACGGATTAAACTGCTGGCCGACTGCACAGGCAAAGCATTATACAGAATAACAAAACATAATTTGCATGCTAATGTTGAGGATGAGCGGCATGAAACCCAAGGCAACGGGTCCACAGAATCACAGCAGATAGATGAGATCAATATAGGAAGAGGCAAACCAGTGGCTCTGGTGTTCAGAAAATTGCACCACCCGTTTAAGTGCCATTGATTTTGACTGTCAAATCACATGGCACATAACAAGCTGGCAGAAATGGACTGCACAAACTGGTGATTAGATGCAGCACTTTGACAAGGTGGGCCAAATAAACGCTACTTCCTCAAATGGAATGGAACATATTTGAATACTATCAAGAGGAAGAACTTTTTTTTTTTTTTTGGTCGTAGCAGATAGGGCAGTTATGCTGGGTTACTTGACATAGTACGCAGTCGTGTATGTATCAAATGTGAAAAGCCTCCACTGATCCGGGTCACCTTAAGATTTCAATGTCTGTGCTGCAGTAGGAAGCTCAAGAATCAAACTAATCAATCTATTAGCAATTCTCCAGAGCACAGACGTGCTGTTTGCCTTGCTTTTCTCAATGACATTAACTGAAAAAAAAAAATCTGTGTATTCATAAGAGCGAGCAACTGTCACGTCATGGCAGGGGTCAGCTGGGCTAATTAGTTTGTGAAATCACTTGCTATCAATTCAACAGGAAAAATAACAATTATATTATCTTATATTTGTTTAAGTCCAGGCACTATTTAGCAGAATAATGTACCTTGGGAAAATGTTTGCAAATACATAGTGCACTGGTTATAATTCCCTGCGGTCAAAAATTAACAACCATGTACTTCCGTCTCTGGCTCATGTCTCCTGATCTGAGGCAAATTACTGCAAGAGATGAAAAGACCTTGCTGGCATTCAGCATTACCACTGCACATTTCTAGTGACTGATGAAAAAGAAGAACAAAGAAAACAAAATAGAGCAAAGTGAAAGAGAGTGAAAGACCAAAAAAAAAAAGGTACAAATAAAAAAGCATGTTTACCACCAGTTGGCATATCCTTTGAGGACTGATGCTTGCCTGGTGCTGTAATTTAATAATACTGGAGGAGGAAGAGTTGGAACAGAGTGACTTGCTTTACAATTGTTTTAATGTCACGATTTGCCAAAATGTCTGTTTGCATAAAAAAAAAAGTCTGAATGAATGACTAGAATAAAGAATGATTTGCCAATATATATATATATA
>NW_015505339.1:252421-260649 GCF_001515645.1 Sinocyclocheilus grahami | reverse complement strand
ATGACTAGAAAAAAAAGAATTATGTCAATATATATATATATATATATATATATATATATATATATATATATATACTGTATGTAAAGACTGATCTGTAGTTATCAGACAAGTTTGTTTGAAGTTCTTGCTGCTAAAGTTGGCACAAACAGACTTTAAGTTTAACGGGGCAATTTGTATTTATTTTTTTCTCATGGGTGATAGTTTTGGTGTCGGAACACAACATATGTAAAACAAAACTCCCTGTTGAAGAATTGCAATACACATATTGACATTGGCATATTTGTGCATCAACAGCTGAATGTGTTTTATAATCAATAGAGAACACACCTATATATTTAATGTTAATATTTACTAAATGCATTACTAGAAAAAAATTGCAGTGCATCATTTTGCAGTAAAGTTGAACTGTTTGGTTAAGATAATTCTGTGTTTGGATGGCTGTGCTAATTGTTTTGAGAACAAGTACATTGCATTGGAGAAAAGTGTCAAATCGACTGAGAAAAACTGTATCTCCGGCACGTGGAGAAACAATGTATCACCAGAGCAGAAAAAGCAGCAGCGATCTGTCAAGACAGCGTGAGATAAGATGCGAAAGCCTCCACTGATCCGGATCTTGACCACAGTGTTATCCACCCAACCCCTCAATGGCCAGAGCCAGACTCAAGACTCATGTTGAACCCACACCTACACATACACAGCACATGAATGTTAACCTGTGTTATCTCTCAATTCTGCCCCACGTCCTAATATAACCTACACAGCGGAGCCAAGCAGCTCGGGGGTATCAGGGCAGGGTGAAGCGGTTGGCCATGTGTGTAAATATTGTAAGGTTAAAAAGAGCCAGACACAGTGGGTGTGTGATGGGAAGTGGAATGAAACCAAGCTGACATCATTAAACTGTCACTGGACATGGATGAGCTCCCGCCTCCCGCTGTCCCGCTCCATCCATCCGGATGGGTGGAGTGAAGGTTGAAGCGAGGGAAGGATGCCAGTTGTGAAGGAATGAGAAGCAGAACAAATCAGGCTTTTGGTAGCCGACTGCCAAACGTAATGTGGCAGTCCTAGACTCTGAGTTTAAATCCACTGGACTGCATTACTCTGGCAGAGCTAATCACATTATACCTGTAATTGGTTTTGCAATGTGTCTGACACACTTAGAGCTCGGCACACAAGATAGCAGCAGAAAGAAGCCCAGGCTGTTTATACGCTCAAGCAGACTTCTGTGTCGCTGTGCAGACATGTTCATACTCACTCCTGTAATCTCTCCAATATCTCACATCATTTGACATTTGGCCGCTTTTTTGCAACGCAACAAGAAACTCTTTTCTGACTGAAGAGATGTAATACTATCTGAACAGAAAAAAAAAGATGTTGCTTAGTGGGTGGTGCACTAGTCTTGCATAAACAGACCTTTGACTAACCAATAGAAAGGCCCATTTATTCAGGTCAAGACCCATTAAGAAGAAGAGATTGTTTGATGGACATTTGAAATATCCAGTGAAAAGCTGAGATGCCGTTTAGTGGTGGGTTTACAGATTATAGACCATCATTCATTCATGCATGCATTTCGTTTGTTCATAAGTAAGTAAGTAAACAAATAAATAAATAGTATTTGTAAATAAAATACATAATTAAAGTGATATTATTAAAGTATAATTAAATTGGATGAATGAATGAATGAATGAATGAATTGTATTTGTAAATAAAATAAAATAAAATAAAATGTATAGACAAGGTGATCATAACTTACTGAACCTTCCATGTCATAATAATAATCAGAAACTATTTCACAGCCATAGCTTAGTCCTTCCTGGAAATCTAAAGAACTGCAAACCTAGGAGTTTGTAAGGATTCAGTTTTAGTGCAATTACAACACCACCACCAACAACAACAATACTACTACTACTACTACTACTACTACTACTAATAATAATAATAATAACAATAATGTAAAACACACACACACACAAACTTATTTAGATAAACTATATATTAAGATAACCTATATTATATATGAATAGTTTTTTATGTATATATTAAATAATACAATTTTTATTAGATATATTTAAGTGTTTATTTTATCATACTATTCTGTGCTTGCTTATAAAATAAAATAAACTACACTCTACATAATATGAAGCATAATGTTACAAACTCTTTCAGGGCTGCATTTCCCAAAAGCTTCGTAAGCCTAAGAAGTTCGTAAAAACGATCGTATGACTAATCTTAATATTACGGTATGTTTGTGTCGCTGTGCAGACATGTTCATACTCACTCCTGTAATCTCTCCAATATCTCACATCATTTGACATTTGGCCGCTTTTTTGCAACGCAACAAGAAACTCTTTTCTGACTGAAGAGATGTAATACTATCTGAACAGAAAAAAAAAGATGTTGCTTAGTGGGTGGTGCACTAGTCTTGCATAAACAGACCTTTGACTAACCAATAGAAAGGCCCATTTATTCAGGTCAAGACCCATTAAGAAGAAGAGATTGTTTGATGGACATTTGAAATATCCAGTGAAAAGCTGAGATGCCGTTTAGTGGTGGGTTTACAGATTATAGACCATCATTCATTCATGCATGCATTTCGTTTGTTCATAAGTAAGTAAGTAAACAAATAAATAAATAGTATTTGTAAATAAAATATATAATTAAAGTGATATGATTAAAGTATAATTAAATTAGATGAATGAATGAATTGTATTTATAAATAAAATAGAATAAAATAAAATGTATAGACAAGGTGATCATAACTTACTGAACCTTCCATGTCATAATAATAATCAGAAACTATTTCACAGCCATAGCTTAGTCCTTCCTGGAAATCTAAAGAACTGCAAACCTAGGAGTTTGTAAGGATTCAGTTTTAGTGCAATTACAACACCACCACCAACAACAACAATACTACTACTACTACTACTACTACTACTACTAATAATAATAATAATAACAATAATGTAAAACACACACACACACAAACTTATTTAGATAAACTATATATTAAGATAACCTATATTATATATGAATAGTTTTTTATGTATATATTAAATAATACAATTTTTATTAGATATATTTAAGTGTTTATTTTATCATACTATTCTGTGCTTGCTTATAAAATAAAATAAACTACACTCTACATAATATGAAGCATAATGTTACAAACTCTTTCAGGGCTGCATTTCCCAAAAGCTTCGTAAGCCTAAGAAGTTCGTAAAAACGATCGTATGACTAATCTTAATATTACGGTATGTTTATCAAAAGCATCGTAACTTAAGTAGCACTTGAAAATCATCGTAGATCTACGAGTGCTCTGGAGTAATCGCAAAGCCCTCAGTGCAAGACAGATTCATGCGGTCACCTGCAGGACAATCGGCAGATTGCACCTTTAACTTTATTCAAGTGCAATATGATTATAATATAAGGATATGGTTGTACTTTATTGTACACTTTATTACTCGTTTTTGTTGTTGTTGTTGTTTTTTTTATTAATTTATAAATTAAATAATTAAAAAGGGCAGAAAAATAGAAATACACATACACAGTAAAATTGACAGTGTTAATTAAGCAGTGTTACGCTCCATTTACTCTTAAGGAGTTAACTTAACAACAAATAGTGAAAAATGCCCCCTAGTGTTGGTGAAAATGATCAGAGTTGAATTCTGCATTGTTAAATTTACTCCGTTAAGCTCCGCCCCTCCAGCCATCCCCGAAGACCAGAGCAAAAGTTCTCTTCGCCATTTTCTTTTGTCTTGCGCCAAAAGGTAAGTTCTTTTAATTTATTAAAATATAAGTTGAATATTTGATGTTAATAACTGTGCTACTATTAATGCATAAGTTGTAATTTTTTGAACTTTGTGTAATTTGATTGTTTTAAACTCGGAATCGAATAGGCAAGTCAGTATGTTGGAGAAATTTGCTTTTTTCATCTCAATGTGGTAACTGTTAATGATAAAGTTTAAATGATGTCCGTAATCTTACTTCATTTGATTTTCAGCTGTATTTAGCTTTGGTATATCCGCTTAATTCGTTTTTTAAACGTTTAATAATGTAACGTCACAATGGGGTATAAGCGGACACATTTTTATAGAAATTATATGATGTTATGTAAACCGTTGGAATGTTATATAAACTCTATATTTGCTACTGTTCAGCTCACGAAAGATTAAATGTGTCCAACGGCATTAATTAGTCGAATTAATTAGACGAATTAGTCGAACGCCACCATTGCATCTTTATTGAAGCCACGTAAATGGCGCTGTGGGATTAGCGGTAACTTGGATCAACACTGTGCGAAGAAGAAGCCAATGGGGAAGGCGGAACATCTCATTTAAAAACAGCCGCGTCTTTGTTTTCCTTATTTTAACCTTATGCAGTGATTACGGTAGCACGAACAACTATTTTACGTTATTGCTGTTAGACATACACAGTTAGTTGGCCTGATCAGAGCGGTACATGTAAGTGCTGGTACAAGTAACGTAACGCATTTTAAAATATTGCCCGTTTATTAGGAGAGACTGTTATTGGCATGTCATAGCACAGAACTAACATATTTTTGTTCTCCTTTTAAGTAACAAGCTTCTCCTGTGCAGTCAAATCAGCCCCGTCTTCATCCTTTGACTCCAGTGACTAGTGACAGGATACACTCATTATTGAAGAAAGGTCCTCCAGTAAACGAATGGGTAACACTTTACAATAAGGTTCATTAGTTAACATTAGTTAACTATTTTAGTTAACATGAACTAAGCATGAACAATACTTCTGCAGCATTTATTAATCTTAGTTCATGTTCATTTCAACATTTATTAATGCATTATTAAAATCAAAAGTTGTGCTTGTTCACATTAGTTAATGCACTGTGATGTAACATGAACTAACAATGAACAACTGTATTTTCAATAACTAACATTAACAATGATTAATAAATACTGTAATAAATGTATTGTTCATTGTTTGTTCATGTTAGTTAATACATTAACTAACATTAACTAATGGAACCTTATTGTAAAGTGTTACCAACGAATGAGACCAGATGATGGAGCTAAAAGGTGGGCAATACGTTTTTATTACTTATGCATTTGGGGGACTACGGAAGTTCTAAGCGGCCATGCATTATTTTTTTTCCCTTCTTGTTTTCTCGTTATAACGACTTATTTTCTCGTTGTATCGACATAACGATAGTGGTTTTCTCGTTATAACGAGAAAATTAAGTCGTTATAACGAGAAAACAACTCTCGTTAAGTCGATATAACGAGAAAATTAAGTCGTTATAACGAGAAAACAACTCTCGTTAAGTCGATATAACGAGAAAATTAAGTCGTTATAACGAGAAAACAACTCTCGTTAAGTCGATATAACGAGAAAATTAAGTCGTTATAACGAGAAAACAACTCTCGTTAAGTCGATATAACGAGAAAATTAAGTCGTTATAACGAGAAAACAACTCTCGTTAAGTCGATATAACGAGAAAATTAAGTCGTTATAACGAGAAAACAACTCTCGTTAAGTCGATATAACGAGAAAATTAAGTCGTTATAACGAGAAAACAACTCTCGTTAAGTCGATATAACGAGAAAATTAAGTCGTTATAACGAGAAAACAACTCTCGTTAAGTCGATATAACGAGAAAATTAAGTCGTTATAACGAGAAAACAACTCTCGTTAAGTCGATATAACGAGAAAATTAAGTCGTTATAACGAGAAAACAACTCTCGTTAAGTCGATATAACGAGAAAATTAAGTCGTTATAACGAGAAAACAACTCTCGTTAAGTCGATATAACGAGAAAATTAAGTCGTTATAACGAGAAAACAACTCTCGTTAAGTCGATATAACGAGAAAATTAAGTCGTTATAACGAGAAAACAACTCTCGTTAAGTCGATATAACGAGAAAATTAAGTCGTTATAACGAGAAAACAACTCTCGTTAAGTCGATATAACGAGAAAATTAAGTCGTTATAACGAGAAAACAACTCTCATTATGTCGATATAACGAGAAAATAAGTCTTATAACGAGAAAACAAGAAGGGGAAAAAAATAATGCATTAGAACTTCCGTAGGGGATTGCTGAAACGCATAAATCTACTTACTAAAAGATTTTAGAATAGTTCTGCATCCTGAAGGCGCTCCGCCTGTGTTTGCGGTGTTGCTTTGATCATTTAAACATGCTAATTACACAAACAAAATGTTTAGCGTACTGTCTCTGGAAATATCAACCGTGATTGATCAGCCTTTATTTTTGTATTGTAGACGTTATTACTAGGCGAAGCAAAATTTGCTGAAATATCCACGACCTAGGCTACAGTAAGAGCGCATGGTGTATCTGTCCATCAGATTGAGTTTGTTACTATAACAACAGTAGATCAAACAATCATTGTAAATAATAAAAAAAAACTTTGTCGAGATAACGAGAAAATTAAGTCGTTATAACGAGAAAACCACTATCGTTATGTCGATACAACGAGAAAATAAGTCGTTATAACGAGAAAACAACTCTCGTAAATGTCGATATAATGAGAAAATAAGTCGTTATAACGAGAAAACCACTATCGTTATGTCGATACAACGAGAAAATAAGTCGTTATAACGAGAAAACCACTATCGTTATGTCGATACAACGAGAAAATAAGTCGTTATAACGAGAAAACAACTCTCATTATGTTGATATAACGAGAAAATAAGTCTTATAACGAGAAAACAAGAAGGGGAAAAAAATAATGCATTAGAACTTCCGTAGGGGATTGCTGAAACGCATAAATCTACTTACAAATACAACATTAATTTGATCTTTATAAGGTTAAAGTTTACAAGAATATGTAAAATTAAGTATTGTTTGAAGTAGTATTTTTATTGTTTATATACCATATTTATGTTTTTGCTTTGATACTTCTTTATTTTTTTTTATTATTAAGCTGGTCTGATTGATTCTCAATGAAAAACTCAATATCCTGACAGATGACATTAAAGAAAATAATAGGTAATTTTTCATATAAATAACTATATATGATAACTGTGTGTGTGTGTGTATATATATATATATATATATATATATTTCAAAAAAATATTTATTTTTGCAGTACATCACCAACAAGGAAGGTGAACGAAAACTATGCCAGAGGAATTGTGCCTTTGTTCCCATACCTCAGTGTCCCCTTCTTCAAAAATGGCTATGTAAGTATCGCACTGTTTTTGTTTTAGTTTTAATGCATTGTTGACCACTTTTAAATGTTTTGATCACATGCCCATAATATCGGTGGTATATTTTTCTCTTGGATTTTAAAACACTTTTTCTTCTCTTTTTTCTGTATTTTTGTCTTTCTAAGGTGCATTACTATGATGTTGGTAAGAGTGCCAACGGATACTTGCTATGGAGAATCAAAACTATACAGAGAGGCATTTCTAACGAGGAATATAATTTGAAGGTACAAAATGAAAAGAGAAATGTCATTGTGCCACTTTTCACAGCAGTTTTGTAGCTACTGAGTTGCATTAACTGTGACTAAGGATTAAGTTCATATAGCATTCTTTAAGCAGTGTTGATGATCTTAAAATGTTTGTTGTTTGTGTCTTGTCAAGGCCAGAAGAGACCAGGAAAGGCGTCTACGTCTCAAGTAGAGATATCTTCTAGAAGGTTTGTTTTTATTTATAATTTTTTTTGTAGTTTTTTTTATTTTATTTAACATATCAGTGATAGTCCTCTGCGATTTTCTTGTTTTTTTTTTCCAGAGTGGAACAAGCATTGAGGAGCATCTTCAAGGCATTGCTGGAAGTGCTCAGCCCTGTCACCCGGCTCTTGGAAGAATTATTAATTTCACCAGTACTTAAATTTGGATCAGCATGCCATTCCATGCAAGTCAGTCTCTTCTCTTGATGCTTTTGACAAACTGTTTAATGGGGTTAATTTACTCAAATTCTGTCAACATTTACTCACCCTCATGTCATTCCAAACCTGTAAGACTTTTGTTCATCTTCAAAACACCAATGAAGATATTTTAATGAAATCTGAGAGATTTCTGTCCCTACATTGACAGTCCACGCAACTAGCACATTCAAGGCACAGAAAGGTAGTAATGACATTCATTAAAGTAATCGATGTGACTCCACTGGTTTAACCTCAATTTTATGCATGCATTCACACAAAGTCTGCTTTCATTTCAACAAAACATTCATCCGTCGTCGTGCTCTCGTGTACGCTTGTCAGAGATGAATATTTTCATAAAGTGGTAAA
>NW_015505339.1:249782-251598 GCF_001515645.1 Sinocyclocheilus grahami | reverse complement strand
AAATACAACATTAATTTGATCTTTATAAGGTTAAAGTTTACAAGAATATGTAAAATTAAGTATTGTTTGAAGTAGTATTTTTATTGTTTATATGCCATATTTATTTGTTTGCTTTGATACTTTTTTATTTTTTATTATTAAGCTGGTCTGATTGATTCTCAATGAAAAACTCAATATCCTGACAGATGACATTAAAGAAAATAATAAGTAATATTTCATATAAATAACTGTGTGTGTGTGTGTGTGTGTATATATATACTATTTTTATATTTCATAAAATTATTTATTTTTGCAGTACAAAGGAAGGTAGGAAGGTGAACGAAAACTATGCCAGATGAATTGTGCCTTTGTTCCTGTACCTCTGTGTCCCCTTCTTCATAAGTATTGCAGTATTGCACTGTTTTTGTTTTAAGTGAAAGTGAAGTGACATGTGGCCAAGTGACCCATACTTGGAATTAGTGCTCTGCATTTACCCATCCAAAGTGCACACACACAAACCGTGAACACACACCCGGAGCAGTGCGGCTTATATTTCAAAAAATTATTTATTTTTGCAGTACATCACCACCAAGGAAGGTGAACGAAAACTATGCCAGAGGAGTTGTGCCTTTGTTCCTGTACCTCAGTGTTCCCTTCTTCAAAAATGACTAAGTATCGCACTGTTTTTGTTTTAGTTTTAATGCATTGTTGACAACTTTTAAACGTTTTGATCACATGCCCGTAATATAGGTGGTGTATTTTTCTCTTGGATTTTAAAACACTTTTTCTTCTCTTTTTTCTGTATTTTTGTCTTTCTAAGGTGCATTACTATGATGTTGGTAAGAGTGCCAACGGATACTTGCTATGGAGAATCAAAACTATACAGAGAGGCATTTCTAACGAGGAATATAATTTGAAGGTGCAAAATGAAAAGAGAAATGTCATTGTGCCACTTTTCACAGCAGTTTTGTAGCTACTGAGTTGCATTAACTGTGACTAAGGATTAACTTCATATAGCATTCTTTAAGCAGTGTTGATGATCTTAAAATGTTTGTTGTTTGTGTCTTGTCAAGGCCAGAAGAGACCAGGAAAGGCGTCTACGTCTCAAGTAGAGATATCTTCTAGAAGGTTTGTTTTTATTTATAATTTTTTTTGTAGTTTTTTTTATTTTATTTAACATATCAGTGATAGTCCTCTGCGATTTTCTTGTTTTTTTTTTCCAGAGTGGAACAAGCATTGAGGAGCATCTTCAAGGCATTGCTGGAAGTGCTCAGCCCTGTCACCTGGCTCTTGGAAGAATTATTCAGTTCACCAGTACTTAAATTTTGATCAGCATGCCATTCCGTGCAAGTCAGTGTCTTCTCTTGATGCTTTTGACAAACTGTTTAATGGGGTTAATTTACCCAAATTCTGTCAACATTTACTCACCCTCATGTCATTCCAAACCTGTAAGACTTTTGTTCATCTTCAAAACACCAATGAAGATATTTTAATGAAATCTGAGAGATTTCTGTCCCTACATTGACAGTCCACGCAACTAGCACATTCAAGGCACAGAAAGGTAGTAATGACATTCATTAAAGTAATCGATGTGACTCCACTGGTTTAACCTCAATTTTATGCATGCATTCACACAAGGTCTACTTTAATTTCAACAAAACATTCATCCATTGTCGTGCTCTCGTGTACGCTTGTCAGAGATGAATATTTTCATAAAGTGGTAAATTATTATTTTTTTCTTTGCGCAAACAAAGCACTCGTGTTGCTTAATAAAACTGAAGTTAAATCACCAGAGTCACACGGGTTAATTTAATGATGTCTTTAACACCTTTCTGGG
>NW_015505339.1:231457-247188 GCF_001515645.1 Sinocyclocheilus grahami | reverse complement strand
GATCAGCATGCCATTCCATGTGTCTTCTCGTCTTCTCTTGATGCTTTTGACAAACTGTTTAATGGGGTTAATTTACCCAAATTCTGTCAACATTTACTCGTCATTCCAAACGCAACTAGCACATTCAAGGCACAGAAAGGTAGTAATGACATTCATTAAAGTAATCGATGTGACTCCACTGGTTTAACCTCAATTTTATGCATGCATTCACACAAGGTCTACTTTAATTTCAACAAAACATTCATCCATTGTCGTGCTCTCGTGTACGCTTGTCAGAGATGAATATTTTCATAAAGTGGTAAATTATTATTTTTTTCTTTGCGCAAACAAAGCACTCGTGTTGCTTAATAAAACTGAAGTTAAATCACCAGAGTCACACGGGTTAATTTAATGATGTCTTTAACACCTTTCTGGGCCTTGAAAGTTTTAGTTGTATAGGCTGTCAATGAAAGGATAAAAGTCTGCCAGATTTCATTAAAAATATCTTTATTTGTGTTCCGAAAATGAGCAAAAGTCTTATAGAAATGGAATAACATAAGGGTGAGTAATTAACGATAATTCTATTTTTTGGTCAACAAACTTCTTAAGGCACACTTTGTTTTTGGCACCACTTATAACAGTATTCTACACAAGATGTACACTTTTCATTAATTTCATCGCTGAGGTTAAGAGCAAGGCTGCTTAGCTTGTAGGTTCAACAGGTTCTGTACTGAATATAATGATGTATTGTCAATTCATGCAGACATGATGTATTTTTGTGCATGTATGTTTCTTGAGCCTGACAACATTTTTTAATAAATGTTTTAAATGTGATAAGAAGACAGATTTATGCGGTCACCTGCAGGACAATCGGCTGATTACACCTTTAACTCTATTCAAGTGCAATGTGATTATTATTATGTAAAATATTATATAATATTGTATTATAGTTATTATATCCGAGTTGTCTGGAACTCAGCATTAGGTTTAACATTTCAATAAACGAGCGTATACTACACAATTACGAGCCATTCTATAAGGTGACATTTCAGCAGTTGACAAACGGATAGCGACTCCTAAGTAGCACTTAAAGCACGGCTACGTGCGACTGTGTTAAGTGCATTTTTGGGAACCGCACGTGAAACAATAACGAACGATCGTAAAATGACTAGTAGAAAACGCTCTTAAGCTCTAAGATCAGTCGTTATCGAGAAACGCAGCCCAGGTTGTTAAGTGGTGTCAGATCTAAGATGACACATTTCTTTACTTCTCTCTTGAGTCTCACAGAGTGTCAGTTGCTTTTGAATTGATCTCTGTAGTTGTAGTCGCTCACTCGTCTCATTCCTCCTCTGTCCCCTCTCATTCACTGATCTTCAGTGGAGCTGTCACTGCTAGCTTCATTTTTTTGTGGGGTTAACCTCAAACACTCTATTTTCCTTTGTCGCAATGCTTTCTTGATCGCTCTCTGTATATCTTCCACTCAAATGTTTCATGCTGTTGTTATGCCCATGTAATTGATTTAAAGATCATTTCAGTGATAAAATACTTGCTTCTTAATGTGCAGAGACAAGTATGAGTAAACCAATTACTTGGTTAGTGTGATGACTCTGATGATTCTGAAAAACAGATCAAAGTGCTTCAACAGAATACTTCTGCTCTTTACGTTTCTCTCTCATGAAACACAATAACATGCTTATTAATTTTCATGTGCACACCATATTAAATTAAACTGCAAATACATGTTTAAAAAATTTGTTAATTTACCTTACAAGACACATGATGTAAAACTGGCTGACGTTAAAGCCCATGTATATTTCCTGTAATGAATATGCTGTCGCTGTGGCCTCAAGTCATTGAAATTGCAGAGATGAAAGAGTATGGAGAAAAATAGTCACATCACATGACAAGCGGCTTGGATTTTAGACTGAATTACGGTCGAAATTCAATTACCCAGTATCCTAAGACTTCAAAACAAAAAAAGGGAAGCGGAGGGGAAAAGGGAAAACTGCAGCTACAGTATGAATGAAGGCTTGGGTGGTTTTGTGAAACTGTGTCAATGCAACATAGAATTCAAGGTGATTTGTTGTGTTAATGCAATGCCTTCAATCACACTTTCATTATGCTGGTCTGTTTTTCATTTATCGTCCACAAAATTCCATTTCAACTTCATGACATGTGACCTCATGTTCAGCTGATAGATTGTGTTCGGGAACACAGGCCTACAGAGAGAGGTTACACTGTGTGTTTGCATGGACACAAAAATATATGAGAAAACAAGGAAAGTCGATGAACAAAAACAAACAACCGTTTCGAACTGCACTTTAACATTTCGGCTCTTTTTGTCTCTTCTGTTCCACCTCTCCTCACATACAGCAGATTATTTGCTAATAATGCATCCGATGAACCCGGTTCTCTCTCTCTTTCCCAGCATCCCTCTTGTTTTCAGCACTCTTTGAACTCATTGATGGCTCTGTTTTGATGTAGTAGTAGTATTTCTGTATTTCTCTTCTAGTTCTCGGCAATTTCATGTCTAATAATAGTGTAATAAAAGTGCAGCTATAACATTTTAAGTAAAGAGGAAACCAAAATGTACTTACTTACTGCATTGTCGCGGTTTTATTGTGAACGTCTTTATAATTGTTAACCAATGTCATAATCACATGCAATAACAGTTTTTCCCTGTAAAGCTGTTTTGAAACAATCTGTAATGTATAAAGCGCTATTCAAATAAAGGTGACTTGACGAAGGTTGAGCAATTCCCCATATTTTTGCTGCTGAATATCTTATTTCACACAGACAAATGTCACATTATGAAAATAAAATTGGCTCCTAAAAGATATTCAGGCGAGATCTTCTTAACATTATAAAGGATAACACTTTTTTTTTTTTTTTAACTACTGCATGGAAAATGAGTAACAAACAATGACTTGTTCAAACACCTCTTTGAGGAAATCAAAGTTGCAGTGAAGCCATGCTTGGTCACGTTCTCTAATAGGAGCATGGATAGCTTCTTGTTTTTGTAGTAACAATGATACTAATGTTCTCCATTGTGATGCACATTTAAACAGATATTTTTGGATTGCATTACTGAGGAAATCAAAGTTGCAGTGAAGCCATGCTTGGTCACGTTCTCTAATAGGAGCATGGATAGCTTCTTGTTTTTTGTAGTAACAATGATACTAATGTTCTCCCTTGTGATGCACATTTAAACAGATATTTTTGGATTGCATTATAGACATACAAACATCGAGGCTGGAATCTATAATAAGTTTAAATATATTCAACATTGACAAAAATCCAACCCAGGCTCATTAGATATGTGTGACTCTGCCTACATTTCTACTTAACATGAAATATGTTGCAAACGAACACACAAAAAAAGCATGTTTAACAGTTAAAACGTTTCATCACATTGGTTGCTATCATGATCATTTGAGTTAATGCTTTACTTGACAGAAAAGCCCTACATATGGAGCAGATTATGTGATGCAAAGTTAAAATGTAGTCATCTTGCATGGTATAAGTGTTTTAAAGTGATAACATTGCATTGTGCAAAGAACAGCATTAAAATAAGTCTTTATGAATTAATAATATTCCACTGCAATCATAATTAGCATGAAAAGGAACAAAAATTGTTGGTGTTTTACTGCCTCTAGTGTTCATTTTGCTGGTAACACATAGAAAGGCATGTTTTTTTGTTTTTTGCAGTTTTGCAGAAATGTAGGCAGAGTTTTGCATTTTCAATGAGGCTGGGTTGCGAAAATCTGTATGTGTATAGCAGCTGTAGTGTTTCCTAGAGCAGTTATTCACCGTCCTTCAGTGCTTTAATATATGTGGCTGATATAGTTAGGAAAAAAGGGCTTGTGTAACCTATTTGACCAATGGAGATGGAAATCTACTCGTGACCTTGAACAAATAGGTTTGCACGTTCCACTGACCACAAAATGAGCAGAAAAAATTGATTATAATGTTAAATAAAGCCAACTTTAGTTGTTGCATTGTAATAACTGGCAGACCTTTGGTGATGCAGCCAATGTCCTTGATCAACACGTTCACGTTAAAATGGTGTCTCTGGCTGTACAGTTCTGAATGCAAAGCTTTGTTTTCTGCCTGTATTTGGAGCAAAACTCAGAGGCAGCTGAAATTCAAAAGCACACACCGATGAAACAAATAAACTGAGAGGAGGCCTTGAGCAATCGAGGCAACCTCAAGACTGAAATACGTTTGGTCCTCTTGTATAGCATCCCTTTTTATTACACAGCTTTGTGCTTGCAAATTAGCCGAGGGCTAATCCATTTCAGATTTGCTTTGGTATCATGCTACCTTAGAGTTGGTATATTAGCTTATATTCCCATTGCCGTCTGTCCTACACTGAAACAGCATGTCATCAACTTTCAAGGCCTAAATGCAATAAATATCAAAGGTTCAGCTTTCAAAATTTCTAAAATAGAACTGTGATGGTAACAGAACATGGTACAATTTACCATGTACCACATACCAGTAAAAAGGTCAAATGTGTCAAGATTCCTTCTCACACGTTTGATATATGTCATTTCACATGCATTAAATGGTTATACAGTATGCTCTTCCATACATCCATTAAATAATAGTGATTTTATACATGGCATGTTGTTACAGGTGCCATTATTACTTTTTTTTTTCTTAAGAGCGCAAAACATACAACATACGGTGAACACAAAACACAAAAACAGCAGTAGAACAAGCAATGAAAATAAACAGCAATGACAATCTGAATAATAGTAGTAGTATTTAAGTAGTACTAGCATGCATCATCATCATAAAAGTAATAATAATAATAATAATAATAATAATGTAATGACAATAGTAATAATAATAATGTAATAATGAGACATACCCAACACATACCACACCTAGCCAAGCATCTGTGTCAGTGTTCATGTTAATGTTTTTTTTGCCATTATTACTTTAATTAAATATTTATTAATTATTTGACAATTTCACATATCTGATATACCCTTCCGACATCTTTATTAGTCATCATAACATATAAGCTGATTACGGAGCCCCTAAAGGGACATGGTGGTGGAAAAAAGCTGGGTGGGAGTAAAAAATATATATTTCAAATATTTTGCGTTCCCTCTTAAAATTGTTGCGTTCTTTCGCAAAGATATTTGTGTTCCCTTGCAAAACTTTTGCATTCTCTTGCAAAGATATTTGCATTCTCTCACAAAACCAGAGTTTGGACAAACACTTCCTGTTTACAATTTACAGCTTGCAGTGTATGGCAGTGGTTCATACAGCTAACAGTGGAGCGGTTCATAGAGTTTTATTTTGAACTTGGACTCAAGTATAAAGAAATACAGTCCATGCTTAATTCAAGGCACGGTTTTGGGACATTCTAAAATATGACATTATTAATATTAATAACCTTATTAATAATATTACTATTAATAAAGCAGAATAGCCCAGAATATGAATGCAACACACTGCACGTTAAGCTTCTCCCCAATAGAAACGCTTAAGGTAGGCTAATGGATGAAGACAGTGATTTAAAAAGATCAAATCTGTTTATTAATAACATATATTACACACAGAAAAGCAGATGAGCCCAGAATATGAACGGAATGTGCAGTTTCACGTGTGTTCTCCCCCATAGACAAAACATTATAAAAACTCTTAACATGGCTTAATGGATTATCATGTTCCTTTCCTGTACATAGTGTAGGTCTATATTTTTAATAAAATATAAAATTTAGGCTTTTTATCACTGTTATATTAAGCCACGTTAAGCACACTTTTCTATGGGGGAGAAAATAATACTTTATATAGCATATTTGTTATTTTTTTATCATCTTCATTAAGCTGCGTTAAAGGGGTCATATGACGTTGCTAAAAAGAACATTATTTTGTTTATTTGGTGTAATGAAATGTGTTTATGCAGTTTAAAGTTAAAAAAACACATTATTTTCCACATACTGTTATTACACACATTATTGTTTCTCATCTGTGCCCCGCCTTTCTGAAACGCATCGATTTTTTACAAAGCTCATCGGTCTGAAAAACGAGGTGTGCTCTGATTGGCCAGCTATCCAGTGCGTTGTGATTGGCCGAATACCTCAAGCTTGTGACGGAAATGTTACGCCCCTTACCATACTATGATGCCGTGTCCCGGAGCGATGAGAAAAAACCAATAAAACCCATTATAAACGAGGCATTTGTTGCATCCAGTGGGGACATAATTACGGATTATAATGACTTATACTGTCTTTTTAACGCATTGCGTTGCATCGCGCCGCGTAAACATAAAACCATGTCTGCATTTGTGATCAGAGAAATGACAAAAAACAAGCGCTACTCTACACTGCCCAAAACTCGAACACTGCTTGAATCATCAGTGGCAAATCCTTTAAATATGAAAACGTACTTACAGACTGAAGACAGTGATTTAAAAAGATCAAATCTGTTTATTAATAACATATATTACACACAGAAAAGCAGATGAGCCCAGAATATGAACGGAATGTGCAGTTTCACGTGTGTTCTCCCCCATAGACAAAACATTATAAAAACTCTTAACATGGCTTAATGGATTATCATGTTCCTTTCCTGTACATAGTGTAGGTCTATATTTTTAATAAAATATAAAATTTAGGCTTTTTATCACTGTTATATTAAGCCACGTTAAGCACACTTTTCTATGGGGGAGAAAATAATACTTTATATAGCATATTTGTTATTTTTTTATCATCTTCATTAAGCTGCGTTAAAGGGGTCATATGACGTTGCTAAAAAGAACATTATTTTGTTTATTTGGTGTAATGAAATGTGTTTATGCAGTTTAAAGTTAAAAAAACACATTATTTTCCACATACTGTTATTACACACATTATTGTTTCTCATCTGTGCCCCGCCTTTCTGAAACGCATCGATTTTTTACAAAGCTCATCGGTCTGAAAAACGAGGTGTGCTCTGATTGGCCAGCTATCCAGTGCGTTGTGATTGGCCGAATACCTCAAGCTTGTGACGGAAATGTTACGCCCCTTACCATACTATGATGCCGTGTCCCGGAGCGATGAGAAAAAACCAATAAAACCCATTATAAACGAGGCATTTGTTGCATCCAGTGGGGACATAATTACGGATTATAATGACTTATACTGTCTTTTTAACGCATTGCGTTGCATCGCGCCGCGTAAACATAAAACCATGTCTGCATTTGTGATCAGAGAAATGACAAAAAACAAGCGCTACTCTACACTGCCCAAAACTCGAACACTGCTTGAATCATCAGTGGCAAATCCTTTAAATATGAAAACGTACTTACAGACTGCGAGTCAGAACAGCCGGCATTGTAGTCTACTCTCCCAGGATCAGGAAACAGTCCTCCATAAAATACACTGCACATATCTGAATATTTGGTTTGAACTGTTCTGGAACAGTGTTGTAAATGCAACTTAACCACTGATTTCAAGTCTTGTCCTCTTTTGGAAGGCCAAACAAAGTATTTTCACTTTCGCAACGAAACACACAGTGTCTTCACAACATGCGGTGGCAGCAACAATAAAGTTACGCCTTCTTTCTTTGCATGAACATTTGGGTGGCGTTATGCTAATCTCCCCACATAGTGACGTAGAAATGTGGGGGCATGTTTAAACGAGGCGTTTTAGGAGGGCGTGGTTGACTCTTAACTTTTATAAAGAATATCTCTTTGGGTTTGAGACTTTAGTCATTGCAACTTTAGGGATCTTGTCTATTCACGAACAGCTTGTAAGACTCAAAAGAGAAAGAAAAACTTGAAATCGCATCATATGACCCCTTTGAGCGTTTTATGAACCATGGTAGCTGTACGAACCACTGCAAGCTGTAAAGTATACAGGAAGTATTTGTCCGAACTCAACTTTTTTTTTATAAGAGAACAGCAAATATTATATACAAATATACAATATACAAAGAGCAAGGGGATGCAAAAGTTTTACAAGAGAATGCAAATATCTGTGCAAGAGGAGAATGCACAAGTTTTGTGAGGAATGCAAATATCTTTACGAGAGAATGCAAACGTTTTGCGAGGGAATGCAAAAAAAATAAATAAATACAAATAAATAAATAAATATATATATATTTTTTTTTTTTCGAGACCCCACCCCGATTTTTTTTCCACCACCATGTCCCTTTAGAGGCTCCATAGCTGATAAATTAAAATCCTTCAATCTGAATTCATATTATATTCATAGAATATTATAGTATAATTTGATGTATATATTTGCATGGATTTAGTTATTTGATTGGCTTGTCATGTGGCAAATATATATAATAAAAACAAATAAACTAAAATATATCATATCAGTTTATTTTTGTGTATATTTATTTATTTATCTATCCCCAAGCATTTTAATTAAGATTAAGTTAATACAACTACATTTAAATAAGTTCAAGGTGTATTGGCTGGGAGGTTTGTTAGGCCCCCTAGTGGGCCCCGGAGCTCTGAGTAAGAACCACTATATCAGAATTCATAATAATATAATATTATAGAACATCTAGAATAATGACAGTCAAACAGAAAAAAAAATCAATATATGCATACATGCATACTTAAATGAAAATTACGCAATTTACTGTATATATTCTGTAAATTTCAGATGACAGTTTTTGATGAGTTCACCACTGGACCAAAGCTCATCTCTAAACTCTTCTCTAATATGTAAAAATTTAGAAGTAAATGTTCAGAGTTCTTACGGGTTGAATATTTCCCTATAATTTACCATAGCACTGAATGATTTACATATTCAAGAATAATTATGTTGACATGTTACTCTAAAGATTACAACTGTACAAATAAATGGAAATACCAAACATTATTTATTTTTTACTAGTAGCTGCAGGTGGTCATTATATAGTGTATACGAGCAGGGCCTAAAACGAACTTTTTGCCACACCTGCCAATGGCCGGTGACATGATAAAATTGACCAGCCAAAAATCATTTTTTACCGGTCATGAAACTCTTTTTGCAAAAACAGGCAGTTATAATAACAATAATTAAACATATTTACAATGTTTTTAGTTCGTCCTGCTGATGCATTTTTTCCCTTTTAATTATAGCCATTCAACATTACAGTATATTAGTAATAGGCTCTGAAATATATAGCAACTTTTAATTTAAGTGATTTTAAAACAATCTTCACATAAACTATATTATGCATAAACTATACAGATGAATCTTTATTCAAGCTATAAAAGTTAATCAGCTACTACTTTTTAAATTTACATCAATGACAGACTTCAGCAAGTTTCACTTTAAAATCAGAGCTCTCTTTAAAACCTGATGCATATGATGTGGATCTGACACATATCCGATTTTCTCCCAACTCTTTACGGTCATTTAAGACTTTATAACTCATTTAAGACTATGTTTACAAGGTAACTCGCCAAAACCGCACATTTTGACATAATTGTGTGTGTTTTTGTGTGTTGAAGTGCTACTGGTGAGCTGTCTGAAATGGCTCAGCGTTTGCGTACAGCCGAACGCGCACAACCTTTCAAACTATACTTCACTGCACCGTTTAGGCGGCGTAACCCCAGGTATGTGTCGCCGCATTCTCGGGTTATGAAGAATAAAGAAGGGAAAAGTTAATCTTCCAAATTGAAGCAGCAAAATCTTTTCAGGTAAAAGTTATTAGAACCCTGTCTATAGGGACAAGCTGGCCATTACACTGCTCTGACATTATCAGTCCGTTTGTGTCCTATTATTTGATTCGCTCTTGTCGCTTATGACAGAACAGCTAATCACGATGATCTTGTCTTCGGAAAATATTATTTTATTTGCTTATGTCAGAAACAGCGGATCTCTTTAAAAATTGGCTGTTGTTTTCACTTCATTGCATTGTTATAAATCGTAAAAGTTGTAGCTTAACTGCCAACTGGTGACTGACACTGTTACATGGACTCGCCAGCGCTGATTTTTACTCGCATTTGGCACTTGGCGAGTGTTATTTTTTGGTCCCTGTATATGAGTATTGTATTGCTACATTTTCAGACTGAAAATAGAACCCCTTAATGATGCTGTTTACTTGGTGCATGATGACCCCTTCACAGGTGGCTCCATCACATAACAGTGCCTTAACCCATCTGCCTACACAGAACTGTTTAATTCTCGCAAAAACAAGATTGGTAGAGACACTAAAATAGATCTCGTCTAAGCACAGTTCAAAGTACCTGTTTCCACCGAGACCTTATTATTTTCGATATTTTCTTTTCTCCAAGACAGTCTCTGAAGTTACAAAACTGAAACACCAGATTTCTGAATCTGACTGCCATGATTTAGTATTCGCTTAAAAAACAATTTCTATTTGCTGAGGCCTGTGTTCAAGAAGCCCCACTATACACTTTGACTATTTGCCAAGTGGACCTCCTAACAGCACTGACATTTGCTTTCTTTGCCTTGCAGTTGTGGTGATTGACAAGGGCCATAGAGAGTCTGGCTCTAAAGCAAGTGCCAGCCATCAATATCTGTTCTTGACTAATATATTCATATAAATGTTTCTGCTTTGTCCTTGGGACACAGAGTTTCCAAAGGCTAGCATAATGAAACTGTATACTTTTAGTATACATACGTCACATATCAACACTATAGAGAGACAAACTGGACTAAAATTCATTTTCTGAATATCTGAATTTTCCTCATCTATTTGCCACTCATTTATCAACATGCCCTTCACATGTTACAGTGTTTCTCACCTATGGGGCATGTTGTCACATTTCACTTTTACACTTTCAGATAAAATAAAGAAAAGGTTTACACTGTATTAATGAAACACAATCACATATTTTTACTAGATGTGTGTAAGCTAATGTGGGAGAAAAAGAAATACTCTGAACCACAAGCAGATTTATGCTTTCTGCTCTTGAGGCTTATTAATTTGCAAAAGTGCAGTATTCTATGTTTTTTTCATATATAATATAACTGCTTCATGTGGCATATATGACTTTCTTCTTTCAGACAAATCCAGTCGGAGTTATATTCCGACTGGATGTTGCAGTGCATCAGTCCAAAATAAGTTAAATAAAAAGCGCCCATCCTTAATAAAAAGTGTCTCACACAGCCTCTGGGGGGAATCAAAGCGTTTTTGTAAGAACAATATATTTTTAAAATGTATTTAAAACGTAATAATCAATTTAATCTAGCTTGCGCTCACTGTTGTACACGGAAGCAGTTCCGGGCGGATGACGTATGAGGTCGGCTTTGAACATTCGGCGCTCAGAAGTGACGAACGCGGAAGCGCAGGTGAGAGATCAAAACAAAACAACGGTCACTAATTAGAAGAAAAAACAAGGATTTGTAAAGAAGAATGTCAGAGGATTTCGATATAAACCAAGAGGAGACTGGTTTTCCTTTGCTCCTGTAAACAAACATTGGTTTTCATGAGACTCACCGGCGCATGCGCAACGCCGACATCTTACATCATCCTCCCAGAGCTGCTTCCGTTTACAACTGTTGGCGCAAGCTAGATTAAAGTCATTATTTCATTTTGAATGTGGATATTTTTCTTACAAAAATGCATCAGTTCGCTACAGGAGGCCTTTGTCTCACCGGATCCGTGTGAGACACATTTGGGGTGCTTTTTATTTAACTTCTTTTGGACTGATGTACTGCAACACCCACTGAGTGCCATTAAACTGCTTGAAAGATCAAAGACAATTTATAAAATAACTCCGACTGGATTTGTCTGAAAGAAGAAAGTCATATACACCTAGGATGACTTGAGGGTGAGTAATCTATGGGCTAATTTTTATTTTTGGGTGAACTAACCCTTTAAAACTCATACTGAATTAAATGATAATCAATATATAGATATTTGAGCGGGCTGTGGATATACAGGAAGTGTGATTATTGTGATAAATTAAATTACATTTTAAAATAAAATTAAGTAAGTAAGAATGAATGAATGAATGAATGAATGAAGTCTAGCACCATCTTTCTAGAATAAATTCCATACATAGAATTATTGCCTCAGTACATTTGGGGGAGTCAAGAAGTAACATAAAAAAAAAGGTTTGATATAGGAGCAGATGAATGTCTGGATTTCTCATCACCAGCAGTTCAGGCTTTCTGATTTTTTTGACATCTAGCTTCATCTGTCAAAATGCTAAAGCTCCAAGCATTGGCTAAATTCCTAAAAGATCAGTGCATCATGGAACCTTCTCCATACTGATGGAGGTCAGAGAGTAATATGCAAGGTTGATGCCTGAGAGCAATTTTCCTTCTTCTAACAAGGCTTTGATGTATTCACTCAATTTGCCACTGTTGCTTGTGAGGTCTGGTCATCGAGCATTGAGTAAACATACAACAACATCATTAGAAAAATAATATTGACTGGTTATCTGATCCCCCTAAAATGCCAGACCAATGCTAAAGATCAAATTAATGGAAAAGCACTCAAAACTGAACATGGCATGGCTGTGGTAAAGGATGGTTCTCAGCTACAATGTCTCTCTAGTTCCTCTTCCTCATAAAATACAAGCTTGAACTACACGTGAGGGTCGATGTGAGAGCATTGTAATGGAGGCTCACCATCATTAATATAAGATTCTGAATTCAACCACCTGCTGGGACCTCATTAGCAATACCAACACATTTCCTCTCTTCCCCTAACTGATCTTGTTCCAACAGGTCATTATTTTCCTCTTATTTATTTGTTGTTGTTGTTGTTGTTATTGATATTGCTATTGTTATTATTGTTATTATTAGTAGTAGTAGTATTAGTATTATTATTATTATTAGTAGTAGTAGTAGTAGTATACCATACATTATACTGTACTGTAACAACATGCTTCAGAGGTGATTGATTGATTGATTTTAGAACATAAGACTATTTGTGCTTCATTCATTTAATTTATAACCACAAACTGTTGTTTGAATGTGACAAATAAAGCTAGTCATCTAGTGTGCAATTGTCCATGTGATGCTACTAAAAACTGTGATTTAGTGCTGTCAATCATACATTTTCAGAGCTTTCCAGAATGCCACAATGAATCATATCAATTGCAGCATTGGAGATTGCTATGAATTCTTACATTGTGACACCAAAGTAGGATGACTTGAAGCTGAATGAATTATTGTTGAAGCCAATGTTCTTTCATCAGTGCAAGAGCATCCCTGTGTGCTTTAGCGCTCAATGACAACTGATGCAAGCAGCCACTGTGGGATGACAGAGTAGTATCATGGCTGCCAAAACCATGGGCCAAATGTTAAAGCAACCATTGATTTTTTTGTGGATTTTGGAAATGCCTCTGGTCTCAAGTTGTCTAAATGCTGATGATCAAAAGGGACAAGGCTTGTTGGGCCAGAAACATTCTGAATCTTTAATGCTGAGAAAATGCAGTTTTGTTAATAAAATGGATGCAAAATAGATTGCATGCAACTTAAACACAGTCCAACTAGGCAGGGCAATGCTCTCTGTGGATTTAATTCAAATGCTCTGCCCCACAAAACCAGGTCAACTTCTTACTCAACACAGGGACACTAATGAAGAAGCACAAGTTCAAGAAAGAGTCCACATTAATAAATCACAACAGCTCTCAATATTTCGTTCTGAACCCGAGTAGCTATAAAATACGCCAGAGAATTTATTAAAGAATGATGCAAATCTAACTGCACACAAGAAAGCTGCAAATCCATCGTGATATTGCAGTATATTTGCAGGATATAGATTAGCTGTCTGAAAGAGTATTCCATAAAGTGGGTACATTAGTTAATATGCATGCATACAGCTTTGGCAAAGAAAATTAAAAAGATAGGAAACATCATGCACTTTAAAATGATATCTTATCAAATAATCAAACGTTAATTAATTAATTATGTAGCTTAATTAGTAGGTCAGAGTCTCCATTTGTAGGTCATATGTAGGTTAAATTTACAATCAGATCTTCATATTTCACTTTTAAGATGCAAATTCAGATATATAAGTATAATCTTTTGAAAAAGAAACACATTTTAGAAAAGGCAAATTATTGCAGAAATACTTAATACTTAAGGGCAAACTGAATATAATGTTTTCAGGCACTTGTAGCATGTTATTTGGAATTAAATAAAAATATATTATAATTTACATTCACATTAAATGCATTTTTTGACCCACTTAAGTAGGACTTAAATACCTATTTATATGTAATTTCATAATTATTTATATGGATTTTGAAATATGTTTCAAATGTATTTCTGAATATACAAGGATTTATAGTAAACTAAATATATACTTCACTGCCAATTCTATTGAACCACGTATGTTACGTATTTAAATATATTTGTCTTTACACATATGTAATGATGAAACTGCAATTTAATGCATTTATAATATATAAAACATATGTTGTATGTTGCTTAGGATCATTGAGGGTCATGGGGGCTTTATGTCTCAGAGACCCTTTCAGCCTTTTTACATTTGCATATAAATTACAGTCCTGGTTATATGGGTGCTAAATTGCCAATGGTCTTTCCCCCATTATCAAGAAGATAGTAACCAGATCAACTCTCTGGTCTCCCCATCGACTTCAAACACATTCCAATGTCCTAAGAGACAGCCATCCACAGTTCCTGGCACCAGATGTCTGATGGCCAGCGAACTACCCCCATGCTCGCAATACACATAACACACACACATGTAGCATTTGGACCAATCAGACACACAACTTTTTGTTATATTTAACAAATAATGTCGAACTCCCCATCACCTAACCAAATGGCCAATTACGAGGGTCTATGGACCCTTCCCCCGAAATGCACCTAACACCTCAGAAAGGCAGAACAGGCCTCTGGTTCCATGGTAACCAATGCTGATATCACTGGTTTTATGGCCTAAAAGGAATGCAGGAGATAAACTCCCTCATTTTCCTCATAAGAAAGGCACAAATGCACAGGAGAAACTGACTTTTCTACTAATTAATTCATAGGAAAACCTTCTTTGAATGAACAACCATTTTCTTCAGGCCATTGTGTATATTATTGCTGTGTTGTATTTAATCTGTTGTATTATAGACTATTTTTATTCATGCTTACGATAAACCACTCATTCATATAAGTAAATCTACCATGTCTAGTATCTATGAATTCGTCTTCGGATGATCTAACTGAGAGTGCATATTACATGCTGATACCTCTGCAACATATGGATGTTCTAAGAATCATTACTAATTTCTGCATCAACACCCAAGTGAATTACATATGCAAAATACCATGCTTACAGACAAAGACTCATAAAAATCCTCAGTATGTCCAACCTCCCGCTTGGGATTTCAGCCTTCCTCATTGGACGAACCCATCTTGAGAGGCGTGAATCTCTGCAGGCTTTAAAAGGCCACACTCCATGTGACCCGCCCCTGTTCGGTGGTTCAGTGAGATGCTAAGATGAAGATGTGAGAAACGCTCCAGGATACCAAAGCTCGTGCCAGGCTCCGGCCTAGTCCTTTTCATTCATCAAGTGATTCTGACTCAAACTAGCTCTTTCTCATCAACCAACTTCAGCAAGATCTTGGGGCCGTAAGATCGCATCAGGAATCTTTGTTCATACAGACGTGCAAGTATCAAACTTAGTCGATTTAATTGATGCATTAAGTATCAGTTACACCTTTTTACAAGGTTTGTTTGAACTAAGAATCTGACGTTTTCCCTCAGGTTTTAGATCTGCTGAATATGCAAAATGGTTCCATAAATGTCATTCCTTATGTCTCTTTCTTTAGTGCTAAACTTTAACCCTTTCCTATACCAACTGTATGTGTG
>NW_015505339.1:227404-231447 GCF_001515645.1 Sinocyclocheilus grahami | reverse complement strand
TGTAGTATGTTTGACTAGTTTAAGTGTTTATGTAGTTAATAAAACCTTACTTGTATCACACTTGACGTGTTCATTGTTTACTCATAACCGGAGTCAATAATCATGCAGATTTACGTTACAAACTTATAGAATTGTACAGTAAGAAAGTTATTTCCTTTAACCAGGAAATTAACGTTCTTAGAATTAACAAGACAGTTGACCCTGAGTGGTCAGCTAAATATCTACAGTGGATCTAAAATGTGAATAGTTAATTATAACTAGTTATGGTTAATTATTCATATTTCCCCATGAGCTGATCCGCTACACACACATAAAGACATTTTCTTTATTTACACTATAATTAATCAGTTACAACTGCATCTGGTATATGCATGTGTTGTTTTTATGTTTCCCTATTATATTAGCCTAGTTACAACTCTTTATTTGTATTATTTAGACTCTCAATGCTTATATTCAGGTATATGAGTTTATCTCTGCTTTAAGATCATCTAGATGTTCCGTTCTTGGTATCAAAATGATCTTGTCTTTATTCCTCAAACAATGATGTACACTATGTGATTGTGAAATGCATCATACTATTTGTACCATATTTTGGGTAAAACTGCACCAATCCTCCAGACCAGCAATAAACATGCCAATGGGCCATGAACAGAGACAAAGAAAGTTTCTCCCACTCAAAATTAATGCCTCTGATTGGTCATCCCACCCAAAAGGTGGATGTGGATAGGAACTTTCAAAAGTAATTTGCTCAGACTAATCTTGGCTCAAAACCCTTCTTCTTGAGACGGACACTATCCAAGACTCCTCAAAACTCTCCTCTTGAGTTTGATTTACCGACAGTTTTTAATCTTCAATTAACTTGGTCGATACGCTGTGGACTTTCCTATCTTCAGAGGAACCAGATCAAAACCTCCAGCTCACTTCTAAAATAACTCATCAAGAACCTCCATTGTCTACCGCATCAGGACTCTTGTTCAGCAATCGAAGCCAATTCAAGTAATGGTTTACAACTATTTAGATGCGTGTTTAAGCTTGAGCCCCTTTTAAGGTGATTTTTGATTCTTTGATGATTCTCATTAGGTTGTGGTTAATTGATGTGAAATACTGCCATTCTTTTTCTCTTCTCTCTCTCTTCCTTATTTTTTTTTTCGTTCTGTATATATGTGTTTTGCATAGTCTTGTTGTATGCTAGCTGTAGTTTAATTTATTAAATCCCTTATATTCATAATGTATTGCCTCTGTGTGCTGCTCACAATTCGGGGTCACTGAATGTTGAATCTTGCTACATGCTAAATTACTGCTAGTACTGCATAAAGTAGGAAAGCTACTGTTCCTTGGCCAGGAAAATAATCTTTCCTTGAATTGATAAATTAGTATATTGTCTGCTCGGTGGACGGACAGATCAAATAATTGTAATATGGATTCTGCTACAGTAAATTCTAAGATCTAATCTAAATATGTATTATTAATTATAACCAGTTATGATTAATTACACTTTTTTCCCCCTTCCCTACAGTATTTTAGATGATATATTTTTTATATAATATATAATCTTTAAGTGTACTTAAATGTGTTAAGAAACAGTAATAAAAGTGTGATTTCTTTAAGTGTACTTACTGTAAGTGGCCTTTTAATTCATTAATTGTGGGCCTATATAGTATGAGAGTATGATGTTTTCAAAACTACTTTTGAGATTTTAAGTACACTACAAGTGCACAATTAATACAGTTAAGCACACTTCTTTGTCACAAGGGTTTAGCACAGCAGCAGAAATGGGCATGACCTCAGAATAATCAGCTTTTATCTGCGGGCAGCATATTTACTATTCCACAGTGCATGATAGGGTCCCTCATGGTTTTAGAATGCTCTCACCATCTTGGCTCACTGCTTTTTAGCAAACCTGACACTCAACACTGCCCTGTTAAAGAACGTGAGGAGGAATTCAAGAACAAAATTAATTCATACAGTATCTGTTTCTCAGAGTGGCCTGCTTGACTGACTTGGCTTGTCAATCACATTCTTCAGGATTACAGCATAACCGGTTGGCACACATACACTGGCATGACAACTATTTGATATTATGCATTTTCAGCGGGAGGATGTCACTTTTTTTGTCCACCTGCAGTACGTTGTTAAAATATTCAGTAGATGTTTTTGTAACATTTATTATTTAGAATGCATGTGAATCTAGCTTTTCTTAAAGGTTCCTTTTTATCTTGGAGTATTCTCTCCAATTAAAGTTTAATGTGCAGAAACAACTTTAAGTAAGCTATTCACAGGCTGACTTTACAAACTTTGGATAGTGACATTTTCAAAATATATTTGTTAGAGCAGCTCGATTCAACTTCTTGTTCAGCCAGTGGTATGAGTTTGGGGGCGGGACTATCCATCTGTTTGATCAATGGGATATGGAGGTCAGAACCGAGGGGAGGTTGGAGTGTTTGCACAACCTTTAAGGAAACAATATTCTTGAAAGAAATTACACACTTTAACTTTTCTTTAATTTGCATTTGCAAGTCTTGGATACTGCCTAATGAAAAATTGATCAAATGTTTCTTGGTCTCAAGATTGCGCACCTCCACTGGTCTGCCTCATGCATTTAGTACAAACCGTGCGAGACTAACCAACATCTCATTGTAATGCAGATGTGTTTGTATTATCCAAATATCAGTTCTAGCATTATTTTAATGTCCTTGTGTTACCTCACATCAAAATAGTATGTGCCAAAAAACAAGCCAGTATGTTAAGCAGAAGTGATAGATACTACTACTACTAACTAACTAGCTAACTAAATAAATAAATACAAACTAAACAAATAGTTGAATAGTAAATAATAAATAGTAAAGTAAATAGTTGTTAGATGCTATTTATACTTAGCAGATACTATTTGCAGCTCAGTGTAGATCTATTAAATACTCGTTAAATACTTTATTCCCACTATTAAAACCCCATTAGACACTGTTTTTTTGTGATGTGATGTATGATGGGAAAAGGAAATTTCTTACACTACTGTATACATTCGCCACACATGCATACCATCTGTAATTTCAGATTCAGATAACAGGATGCAAATACATTCTGTTTTTCGAAAAGTACATACAGAATGCCCGTGGCCCTGCAGAAGATAAAGCGATATGGAAAATGGATGGATGGATGGATACATGAGATGGTTATATACAGTATATATATATATATTTAATATATATATATATATTAAATATACATGACTGTTATGGCAAGAGAAAACGGTACAGATGTTGTGGGAGAAACAAATAAAACTTAAAAATAAAACAAACAAAACTGTCAATACAGCAATAGTTTTCTCCTTAATATTTCTGATAAACCCTTGTCTGTCAATGGATATCATACTGTATAACAACATCACTTTTGATCAAATTAGTCAGATTTGAAAAAAAAAATGTTTGTGGTTCAGATTGATTCATTTGGACAGTTCACTCTCGGACTGATTCATATCTACTGGTTCCCTTTCATGGGAACTTCAAACTGCGTCCTCTAGGGGTCGCTATGGGGGAACGCCTTGTCGTGACCCATATCTGAAGCATACATTGAAAAAACATCAACTCGTTGGCCGGCGACAGCCATGACGTCACTACCGGTGTGACTATAATATAAATAGGCGCCGGGAGCTACACATCATTCTCTTCTTCGTCTTCATTGACTGTTTTGTTTGAAGCATGCGTTTCTGTGGTAAGAGCGATCTCTATTTATCTCATTATGGCGAGCACTAGCAAAGCATTTAAGGATGTGTGCATCCATGTTGACGTTGTTTAACATCTGATGACACACACGATCTATGCGTTGTTTGTTTGGGCAAAGAGTACGCACGCGATGTCTCCGAGGGGGCAATCAGCATGCACTGCAAGCATTTTTTCCAAGGAAAAAAGCTCCGCTCTCGTTTGTCTCTCTTTTCGAGGAAAGAGGGGCAGCCGTCTGCTTCCCGCGACCCAGGCCCCGCCGCTGCTGAGGCACGGAAGGGAATGAGCTCGTGAGGATCGCAGGTGGATCTGGCCGATGAGTTTGAA
>NW_015505339.1:191078-224523 GCF_001515645.1 Sinocyclocheilus grahami | reverse complement strand
TGGTAAGTGTGCACGTTATGCTTTGCCCACTTTTCTAAAATCCACATAAGTGGTAAGTGTGCACGTTATGCTTTGCCCACTTTTCTAAAATCCACATAGCTGGTAAGTGCGCACGTTATGCTTTGCCCACTTTTCTGAAATCCTGTATGGTAAGGGTTACGCGTTATTGACCTCGTTCCCTTTCTCTGAGTTGGTTTAGACCCCGGTACCTTGGGCTCCACTCAACTAGTGTGTCTCTATCGACACACTCTGGAAGCATCGCTCCCCTCACCACTTTTCTAAAATCCTGTATGGTAAGAGCTATGCGCAAATACTTCGTGCTCTTTTTGAGTGGTTTAAAACCCTGGTTCCGCCTTGGGCACCACTCCTCCTATGTATCCTCTGGATACCTACTTAACAGGGTGTTGCTAGTGAGGGTCTGTTGAGACAGTTCCTTCAGCACATACATAGAGAAACGTGCGGTAGCCCCTGTGTGATAGGCCAAGGCTAGTATGATTCTAGGCTCTTGGTCGTATTCCCTTAAAGGAATCTATTTCTGATTCCAAGCCTTGAGCTCTACCCCGGGCCCAGGAGTCTGGCCCTAACAGGTAAGTATTTTGGGGTATGTAGCCTAGGCCTTTGGCCGTAGGGAATAACGTCACTGACAGCCATCTAACGTCCCAGGGGCGACTCCCATAGCAATATGGTTGAGTTGGTACTTAGTGCTTGCCATGGTTCTGGCTTGCACTCCCCTCAGCATGGTGGCGTGGGTATACCATTCCCCATAGCGACCCCTAGTGTCTCGTTCCCTACTCAGGGAACCATGGTTACATAAGTAACCTGAGACGTTCCCTTTCATGGGAACTTCGAACTGCGTCCTCTAGGTTTCTTGCCATGCTGCCGACGCAAGCTTCAGATGAAGAAGTGAATGATGTGTAGCTCCCGGCGCCTATTTATACTATAGTCGCACCGGTAGTGACGTCATGGCTGTCGCCGGCCAACGAGTTGGTGTTTTTTCAATGTATGCTTCAGACACGGGTCACGACGAGGCGGTTCCCAAAAGCGACCCCTAGAGGATGCAGTGTCTCGTTCCCTACTCAGGGAACCATGGTTACATAGGTAACCTGAGACGTTTTCTCACATTGAAACTGTAACATCATATTTTATAAAAGTATTTTAAACAACAGCTGAGAACGCTTCAGAATTCACTGCCTCGGTATTGCATACAAAAGTGGATGTTATAACACTTACAGATTAAGGTGAAAAAGAAAGAAAAAAATATCACTAAAGATGGATGTGAAAAACAGATATATTTTGAAAGAGTTCTGAGGATCAAGAAAGGAAGATCAATGGTAGCAGCTACTACTAGCTACATTTTATCTGTTGACTTGAAGCACTTGTGTTTGTAGTGTGCATCAGAATGTCTTTTTCTGTAAACAGTGCAACATAAAGACATAAACTTTCAGTCATTTTCATGTGCGTTTTATTGGTGTCATTTTTCACTCGATTTGCTGCATGACGTTAATTAAATTGTCTAAAATACAACTCACTTAAAAGTTGAACTGCAGGTCTGTTCATCTTGAAATATTTATGAACACCCTTACAATTTGCCTAGGCAGAATCTCGAGTGATATTTGTGAAATAGTGTGTGACACTTTAATATGACACTACAATTATTTTTTCACAACAGATGCAATAAATTGATAAATCAGTAAGCCACAATCAAAGTAATTGCATCTCAAGAGAATGTAATTTTATCTCAAGAGAATTTCAAGTCAATCTGCTGTCTTTTTATGCACATATATCTGCAAGCATATACATTGTCTGAGTAACACTTTGGTTTTGTTCGTCACGTTTGGTATAAATTTGTCACGCTGTTCCACCATGAACTATCTTTTAAGTCACTGTACAATCAACTCCAACTCTTTAAAACCTCCTTCAGTGTCTTCTGAGTCCTTCACAGTTGACTGACCCTTCCATTATCGTCACTGGCCACTCTCTTCCTCCATCAGCTCCACACATTCCTGTCCATTCATTCACTACCTCTCACTTTCTTTCAGTCCACAATTCTCCTCAGCCTGGCCGAAAGCTGTCATGCAGACCCAGATACATCAGCATGTTATCAATCACGGCAACCCTTTCAATCTCCAACCACAACCTCTTGTTCTTTCTTCTTCTTGCACCATCCTACCATCATCCCGCAGTAAGTGACTGCCCTGCCGAAAGCCTGAATGATTGACAGACTTTTGTTTCACCTTGTCAACTTCTGTCTAATGTATTGAACACTGAGCAAGACAAATGCTTTCCAAATTTGTTTTTTAAATATAGTTGCTCCACAATGTTTTTGTCAATGACTACATCTGAATTCTGAGCGATGATCAAAGTGGAGTAGATACAACAACACCCCCAAAGCTCACACAGTCCTCTATCACATCCTGGGTCGATATTTCATTCGGTATCGTTAGGCAGATTTGATTTACTGTATATGCTGTTTAATGTTTGATGATTGCATTATTTTTAGTGCTGTCAAACGAATAATTGCGATTAATCACATCCAAAATAAAAGTTTTTGTTTACATAATATATGTGTTTGTACTGTGTATATTTATTATGTATATATAAATACACACACATGCACATATATATTTAAGAAAAATGTTATTTTTTTATATTAAATATATTTATATATAATATAAATTATATAAATATAAATATATACATGTAAATACATGTAAATATTTTCAAAATATGTACTGCATGAGTGTATATTTATATATATACATAATAAATATACACAGTACACACACATATATTATGTACACAAAAACTTATATTTTGGATGTGATTAATCGTGATTAATCATTTGACAGCACTAGTTGCTTACATATGCTACCGCTTGTTTCTGTTTCTACTTCTACTTATGTTTTGATCCGGAGATTCTGTACTCTATCAGAAGATGTGTAATAGCGCCAACCTATTATATAACAGTAAAAACAATGAAAGACAAAAATGTATGTCAATGGTGAGAAAACATTGTCTCCCAAATAGTGATGTTTCGTTCGTGAACGAATCATTCTTTTTCAACGAATCTTTTAGGTGAACGAATCGTTCTCGTTCACGTAATCCATTGACTCATATTTCTTGTTCACTGAAATTCCTCCCTCCAGAGCAGCGCGGTGCTATTAGCAGCGCATGCGCAGATCAGTGAACCGGGTAGCTTTGTGGACTGTTTCATCCTGTCAAAGAATGACTAAACCTCGAGCCAACAGCCTTCGAGTTTGATATGTGACGGAGCATGTGATTTGTTTAATGTAGTGAACAAATACGCCCTTCACTGAACGAGTTTCTTTTGAGTCTGAACGAGATCGAGAGATCTTCTCGTTCATGAACGAAATGACCGAACTGGTTCATGTCGTTTTTAAATATAGTTGCTCCACAATGTTTTTGTCAATGACTACATCTGAATTCTGAGCGATGATCAAAGTGGAGTAGATACAACAACACCCCCAAAGCTCACACAGTCCTCTATCACATCCTGGGTCGATATTTCATTCGGTATCGTTAGGCAGATTTGATTTACTGTATATGCTGTTTAATGTTTGATGATTGCATTATTTTTAGTGCTGTCAAACGAATAATTGCGATTAATCACATCCAAAATAAAAGTTTTTGTTTACATAATATATGTGTTTGTACTGTGTATATTTATTATGTATATATAAATACACACACATGCACATATATATTTAAGAAAAATGTTATTTTTTTATATTAAATATATTTATATATAATATAAATTATATAAATATAAATATATACATGTAAATACATGTAAATATTTTCAAAATATGTACTGCATGAGTGTATATTTATATATATACATAATAAATATACACAGTACACACACATATATTATGTACACAAAAACTTATATTTTGGATGTGATTAATCGTGATTAATCATTTGACAGCACTAGTTGCTTACATATGCTACCGCTTGTTTCTGTTTCTACTTCTACTTATGTTTTGATCCGGAGATTCTGTACTCTATCAGAAGATGTGTAATAGCGCCAACCTATTATATAACAGTAAAAACAATGAAAGACAAAAATGTATGTCAATGGTGAGAAAACATTGTCTCCCAAATAGTGATGTTTCGTTCGTGAACGAATCATTCTTTTTCAACGAATCTTTTAGGTGAACGAATCGTTCTCGTTCACGTAATCCATTGACTCATATTTCTTGTTCACTGAAATTCCTCCCTCCAGAGCAGCGCGGTGCTATTAGCAGCGCATGCGCAGATCAGTGAACCGGGTAGCTTTGTGGACTGTTTCATCCTGTCAAAGAATGACTAAACCTCGAGCCAACAGCCTTCGAGTTTGATATGTGACGGAGCATGTGATTTGTTTAATGTAGTGAACAAATACGCCCTTCACTGAACGAGTTTCTTTTGAGTCTGAACGAGATCGAGAGATCTTCTCGTTCATGAACGAAATGACCGAACTGGTTCATGTCGTTCGTGAACGAGTTGAATGAACTGCTACATCTCGTTCGTGAATGAAATGACTGAACTGGTACATATCTCGTTCGTGAACGAAATTAATACGAGTGTACATGGTCAGTCGACCATTTAGCATGTCAATCTCGAACAGCAATCAGCAGATGCATAGTGCAGTTATAGGTACTGTGCACATACGCTTGTTTATATATTCATATTTAGCACACAGAACATAACTCCACGTTTAATCCCCGATTTATGAATGTGTATGTAAAGAATCATCCACTGAAGGCGAGCGTAGTGAGAACCCAAGTGCAGTTTATTTACAGAGTGATCCAAACAATAATCCAAGACACAGACTTGACTTGACTTGAACAGACATAGCATGAGCAGACTTGACACAAACAGACTAGACTCACCAACAGCGGGTTAAATACATTCAATACACGACGAGGGCACAATGGGAACATGAAGCTACTTATAGCAGACAAGGAGGGTCACATGACATGAACAAACCAATGGGGAACAAGACACATGACTAAGACTACCAATCAGAACATGACACATACACAAGGCAGAGAGACATGAGGCAAGGGAAGCATGACACTAACATGGACCATGAAACAATTACAAAATAAAAGACATGGAAAACATGAACATGAAACAAAATACCACATTACAGTGTAATTGTCTGACCAAACAATTACAATGTTAATTATGCAAGAAAACCTTGTGCTTTGGTCATCTGAACAACTTAATAGACTTGATTTATTTAATGAGTAGATTATGCACAAATTTTAATAAAGCCAAATCAGTTTTTGTAACAGGTGAATACATTCGTTGACTTAAAACATAACACATAAGACACTCTTTTTCGCCACCTGCTGGCGTATTTATGTAATGTGAAGAAATGGTCACTGAACGAATCAGTGAACGAATCTGAACGAATAATTTTAGTGAATGAACTGAAAATGAACAAATCTCTTGAAAGAATCAAAATTTCCATCACTACTCCCAAATGACTTAAAATTCCAGCCCATGCTCATGATAATAAATGCCTCTGTATAAATTTCTGCAACACCATAATTATGTACCTTACTGCACATTTTTCGGCAGTTTCAAAGTGAAATGTCCAGAGAAAGGTGTTAAAACACACCTTCAATACTTGACCGCGATACCTTTTTCTTACTGTGGTACAGGCACGTATGGCTGCGTTTTTATTACGCAGCTTGAGGTACATATTGCGGATGTTCAGAATTCAAATATCCAGGGAGTGTCACTAAAGGTTAATGCTCTATCGTTTTGGAAATATCTCCTACACCAAACCCAACCCTAAACCTACCCGATAGTGTTAATGATTAGGCAAACATGATATAAAATACTTAAATGTTTTTTGAAGAAGAATAAATGTAGGCCTAATTCTAATGAGCCTGGGTAGCAAAATTAAGTTCTGAATGAACCCTTAAATGCATGAATGTTTGTTTATTACATATTCACATGTTATGTTTATTACATATTCAGGTCTTTAGTGACCCGGACCTATAAATCCAGCAAGGTTGGATCTCTAACTACAATAGCAAAATAAACTCTTTTAATATTTTAAGAACAATTACAGAAGAATAAAATAAAGTATATTTCGTTACCTTTGAAATTTAGAAGGGTTTGGTTTGAGCAGATGATTTTACCATCGCTGTCATCGTCAGAGCGCATTTCCCCAGTAAATTCAGCATCTGGCTCATGTTCGCCATCTGCAAGAATATTCTCAAAACTATCGTTTTCAATGACTTCAAAATCTTTATTTTGATCAGCTTATTCACCACATCCACCATCAAATGACAGTGACATTTATGTTTCATTGCGTACAGTAATTGTGCTGCATTCAAACCAGTTCAATTTTTGCTGATGATATTCTTTTGTTTTATGCCTGTGGTAATTATGAGTGAAACATCATGTCATCATTGTGTATCAAACAGTGTCACCTTGAGGAATAAAGATGATTCGCACGTATTGAGTCACCAGATATGTAAATATATTTGCGCAGGAAAAATAGACATTTTCATTGGTTCTCTAGCAACTCTATACACTTTTTACAAAAATAATAAATAAAATAAAATAATTTCAGAAAACAGTCATTCTTTATATATATATATATATATATATTCCTCTTGTTATATTGTTTATAATGAATAGATTGAGGAATACTAAGAAAGTTGATGTCTAACTTTAAAAAATGAAAGAGGGAGAAGGTAGTGAATTATGTCCCGGGTCGCTAAAGACCCGAGTTATGCATTAAAGGGTTAAGTATCTGAGGGAGTTTTTCCTTTGTCATTTTTGCCTTTAATTTGCTTACTGGAGGTTTGCAAGGCACTATTTTTCATATATTTGTAATATGCAGAAAACAAACAAAGTATTACAAAATCTTTTGTACTGAACTTTTCTGAGAAACTTTTGCAGTTACTTTTAACTTTTAATTTTAAACATTTTAAGGTTTATTTATCTTTAAACCAGCATATCCATATATCCATTCCATCCATTTTCCGCTGTTTATCTGGGACCGGGTTGAGGTAGAGGTAGGCTGAGTAAGGACGCCCATACGTCCTTTTCCCTGACCACTTCCTCTAGCTCATCATGGAATCCCATGTTGTTAATCCCTCCAGCATGTCCTGGGTCTGCCCCGAGGTCTCTTCCCAGTTGGACATGCCCGGAACACCTCCACCCGCAAGGCATCTGTGAGACATCCTGACCAAATGCCAGAATCACTTCAACTGGCTACTTTCAACATGGAGGAGCAGTGGCTCTGGGTCCCTTCTGGATGCCCAAGCTTTGCACCCAGCCCAGACACCCTGCAGAGAAAACTAATTGCAGCTGCTTGTGGGCTCACCATCTGCTAAGAGAAATGTAGGGGACCGGGGCGATCTACGTACAACGGTAGGCAGGTGGGGTACTGGACCTCGGTTTAAACCAGTATACCTAAGTTTAATCTTGTGACTCAAAAATGACAATAATCTGTCCACTAATTTCTGTCTGAAATTAAAATGTACTTTTGTAAGATGTACTTGTGTGTGTTTATGCTTAATTAGAATGTAATTTGCTTTGTTTATAAAAACTATAAAAAGATTTGGCTACCAGTGTCTTACTGCCTGTCAGATGTTACTTAGTGAAAGCCAAATCAAATGTGGCACAGGTGCCAGAGCAGTCACACAAACAGCAATTACATGCTAAAATATAAAAAGTGCAAAAGGAAAACAGGAAACTTTCTGCATTAACAGACTGATTTGAAAGAAATTAACACAGTTTTCTGAAAATAAAGTTTTAACAAAGTTAAGTACAAGTTAAACTTTTGACAGATTCTGTGGTTTATTATCAAACAAAATAACATGTCCCTTAATTTGCGAAAAAAAAGAAAGAAAAGAAAATACATTTACACTAATGCACTTATAATGGAAGCCCATCAGGCAAGATAGAGGGATATATTAAAAGCAGAAATGTGAAGCTTGTAATTTTGTTAAAGCACTTTCATATTTTTTTCTGTTTGCCATTTCAGATGCAATGTTGTCTAAATTGTCTTTTTGATGTGGAGCTAATTTTCTAAGTGGACAAGTTATAGTTATGCAATTCCTTTTGGCAGAATTTGCTCCAAATCAGCAACATGACTGGTTGCATGATGTCCCACTCACATGCATATGCGACCTCTATAAACAGAGACCTCCACAATGCAATGATGTGGTAGTCCCAAATATTTTATACTGTTTTCTACATACTTATAAACATTTATTTTATTTCCAGCAAGCACACACTTGTATAACTGTTGCTACAAGTCAGAAGCGTGTGGATCCATTTGCAGCTTTTATTTAGAATAGTCAGACAATACAGGGTCAAACACTGGCAAGGTAGAACAGCAGAGACAGAGTCGTGAACCAGACGAGAGATCGGGGCAGGCAGCAAGCAAACGGAGTCCAGGTGAAACAATCCAAGTCGGGGCAGGCAGATAACAATCAGAGAATCGGGAAACAGTCCAAGAACAGAAGCACAGAAAATCAAACACGGGTATAACGCTCGGAAATGACAGCCAGGGCAAATCAACTCTTCGCAGAGAGTCTGTGTGTGTGAGTGGCTTATATGTGTGTGGGTATATGAGGTGTGTGGATGAGTAATCAGTCCCAGGCATGGGGGGTGATGGGAATTGGAGTCCGAATGGGAATGACTAATATTCGGGAGACAGTTCCCTCTGGTGGTGTGGAGGAGGTGGTACGGGAGCCTCCTCTGTAACAGTAACATAACAGAAGCCTATTGTGGTATAACATATTCAAGTAACGTATAGGTTTCAGAATTAATTCTCAGTGACAGGGCGCTGAGAAAATTGAGAATGAACTGGTTGCTTTACAAACAAACTATATTTCCAAAGCTAAATAGCTAAATACAATGATCCCTGAATATAGTCATTTGTTGCTTGCTTGGTTGGATGAATGGATGGATGAATGGGATGGTTGGTTAGTTGGATGGATGGATACACCTGTGCAACTTTACTTGTGTGAAACATGAGTGAACTTGGTTTTGTCTAAACTTTTTCATTTTTTTCTAACTTCTATTAAGACGTTAGGATGGCAAATGTCAAGTTAGGTAATAAAAAATCATCAGAAAGTATACTGAGTGCAGTTTGGATGTGTCTAATGGCTACTTTAGTACAAATAGCAATGGATGGGAAAACAGTAAATCAAAATGATAAAAAATGAATTTTGTCTCAGCCATATATATACGTAGAAACACTCTGAATAATGGCATTGGAGGTTGCAGGTGTTGTTTACCTCTGGAGAAAGCTTCTGTGCTGAAGCCATTAGAGTAAATGCAATGCGACTCTGACCCTGGCACCAGAAAGCAGGCTGGTGTCAGAAACATTCAGGAAGAGCTGCACACTCAGCCACCTAATTCTGTTAATTGCTGCCTGCCTCGATATATAACTACTTTCATAAGCACTGAAGTTGACAATGTGTTAAAGCGGAGGTGGACTTTTGCAATTTGCAAAGAACAGGGTGTAAATATTAAATAAATAAGTAACACACACACACACACACACTGCTGCTGCTTAATGGAAAGCTTTACCTGAGTTTAACCTCTAGAATGACTTTGGTAGAAAGACAGTGACATACTTTGATGCATTGGTCATTCATAACTGTGTGACCTCAAAAGCATGAAGGATGTGTTTTAGATTGGATTCGATCTGCAATGTACACGTTCAGTTGATATCTGTTAATGACATCCCATTGATTTGAATATATAGCAATCAAAGGCCAAAAGCTAATAAAACAAATGCTCTCTGAAGATTAAAAAGATAAATGATACAGAAAACTGACCTTTATATTCCGAAGAGCAACCGTAGGCTCTTTGATAACACCAAAACTGTATCAATAAAAGACTTGTCATGAGCTAATTTGCTGCGGTCATACTTCAGATAATTTATTTTGCACACATCAAATGTCATTTGGTCTCGGCCTCTCTATAATGAGCACCGATAATTAATTAATTTTATAGTGTCCAATTGTGGCCAATGCAGAGCATGACTAACAACAGAGTTTTCATTAGGTTTTGCCAGTAATCATTGCAAAGGATTACATGCTGTAAGTCTGTCAAGCTTTAGCAGAAATCACCAACAAAGAGCCCAGTGGGTCAGAGAGGTAGAATTGCACAAGCTCTTCAGCCTGCACAGTTGATCCGCTGGTCGGCATGGTTATCAGCTCCTCAATAGCATGCGTTATGTGTAAAATTAAGACTAATCCTCTATTCACTTGATGTGAATAATGTGTAGCACAGCAGCTTTCATCATGAATGAATGACTTAATATGTAGGCCTTGTATTTATTAATGCTAAGAGGCAATGTAATGGTAATAATTATAAACTGTATTATGAAGTAAAAGTAATTAAAACAATAAAAACAAAATACAAAAATATATAATATCCAGATTAGGAAAAAAATTAATAAAAAGACATCATGAAATGTCTAGAAAGGCATATGAAATGGCTTTTAGATTAGCCCCTTTAGAAATGTAGGAAGTATTTCCTTTTATTGGAAAAATGATGCAATGCTTACGTTATTCTGCACACTCTTCACCTCTTGGTTATAACCCATTGCCAAACAGATGAGAATTCTGTGCTAATGGTCATCATTGTATAAGAATGAAGGAGGCCAATGAAATCCCTGAATGCTGTAAACAACTTAGACCTTAAGCAACCTTAAAAACGCAAGACTGCACTATATTTTTCTTCGTTTTCTCCAAACATAACTCTCAAAACTTTGTATGAGAAAAATATACTATATAGGGATTCATTCTAAAACAAACCCCTTATATTATGTTTTGCACTAATAAAATCAATACACATTTCAGAAAATGTAAAATAAATGTCTCTAATTATTAATGTCAGGTTATTATACATATATACAAAGATAAATAATAATTTTTGGTAACACTTTTGTTCAGGGAGCCATTCTCACTATTAACTAGTTGCTTAAAAGCATGCATACTACTAGTGTATCGACTGTTTATTAGTACTTATAAAGCACATATTAATGCCTTATTCTGCATGACTATATTTTAGATAGCAACCAGTAGTAGTAGTAGTTTAATAGTTAGTAAGGTAGTTGTTTAGGTTTACCTTACTAACTATTAAACTACTACTACTACTGCTAACTATTAAAAGCAGTAAATTAGGAGTTCATCGAGTCAAAAGTCATAGGTAATAGTTAGTTAAAAGTGAGAATTGTTTTCCAAACTAAAGTGTGACCAATTTTTTGACAAATGATCCCAAATTGGTTAAAAGCACCACTCAGTCATAACCGCCCCCGGCACACTTACTTGGCGGGTTGTAAAAAAGATTGTTTGAAAATCTTTGTTATTTCAGAGTCTTTTGCAATTACGATGCCATCAGTGAGAAAATGACCAAGCCCCTAGTCTCAAATTTAATGAGTATCTAAACGACTTCACATGCATTTACGAGATATATAACTGACAGTCATAGCAGAAGCTGGCTGTTAATATTCAGAGTGCAGTCTGCAGCTGTACCTTCGCATTTAAAGACCTCGTAACTGCTGCTGGCATTGACTTTTTTTTTTTAAGACCTATTTTTAGGTTGTTACCATTCACCCTGCGGTTACGTATACATACACACCAGATCATAGCATGAGTTTTGTAACCACATGAGACCTTTGTGCTTCTGTGCAAGATTGTGAACCAGAGGTGGTCGTCTGCCAGAGTTGAGGAGGAAGATGTGTTGGCAGTCTTTTAAGAACTCTGGAGCCAAACAGATACCAGCAGATCTTTGATTGACAGAAGCTGTAGCTTTGGGCCAGATTTTCCTCATCACCGATTCAAAAGGAAAGTCTAGCTGACATATTTGATCGATTTCTCTATTTCATTTGTGTAGAGTTTGAGGCCGCTGGGAGAAGAACATCATGTGTCTTGTGATAATAGCTTGGAAGCTCAGAGGAAGGATATGCATCAAAGCGGTACACAGGTAGGGAAGCTCAGGGTTATTGGATTTGGCTAGAATGCACAACTGCTTATAACAGCTTGACCTTCTGTTTCAGATATACAATAATACATTTCACATTACACTGCATTGAAAAAAAATGTGGGAAAGTAAGTACAGCAGAAAATATTTAACGCTTTGCTGCATTGAATACGTTAGTTATAAATTGTACATACTTGAACTAAGTAAATGTTTTTCTTAATATTTATATAGTGTTTCCCAATTTTCCCAATTCAATTGATTTCTTAGATTGCATTCTTTATTGAGTATGAACTTTCATAAACACATATAACGTCTACTTTATAGAGAGCTTAATCTTGAACCATTCAAATTACCTCTGAAAATCTCTACAAAAACCAAATGAACGAAATTACTTTTGTTCAGTGCATATGGCTATGGCAGTGTGGAGCCTGCAAAAAAGGATCAAGGATGAGATGTCAACAAGTGCATGAAATATGGGGTCACTTAAAATAATAATAATAATAATAATAATTTGTACTTAATTGCATTTGTTTTAATGCTTTAAAACAGAACATATGTTTGGAAGAGTAACGGAAGTCTCTGCTAGCAGGTTTTCACACCATTTGACCAAAACATTTTCATGACTTTCCTCTGTATTTTCTGGTTATTTAAAATACTGGATAAACTTTGATTCACAATGATGTTGATTTATATTTGTGTGTCAGGAACCAATCCATAAAATTAAGGAGGGGGAAGAAGAAGAAGAAGAAGAAGAAGAAGAAGAAGGAGAAGGAGAAGTAGGAGGAGGAGTAAAAGAAGTAGAAGAAAGAATCATGATGGAAGCATTAAACATAAAATCATGATGCACATGTTGAATTGTAAATGTAGTCATGGGTTACGGTCACATTTAGCAGATTAGAGCTGGGTGAAAATATAGGTTACATTTTGTGATTATTTATTATCATTATTATTATTTTCCTGCTTGATTATATGTATATTGTACAGCACCTGGGGTCAACCGTGAGTTGTCAAATTGTGCTTTAGAAATAAAAGAACAAGAACAAGCTATTAAGAAGTTGAGATTTGCTATATAGTGTATATCACTTGTCATGTTGACTACTCAATACAGACCCACAATGTACACAAGATACAAAACCAATCGACAAGCTGACCAGTCAGTGCAATCCCCACGATGAAGTTGAGAGAGAAGGGGCATTTTAGAAGTGGGGTCGGCACACAGACTCCTTCCCACAAGTCTTGCTGTATCTCTGCGATCCTCTAATGAAAACAACAGATGCCAGATGTGGTTCTAAATTGCCAATGATGAGCTGATTTTGCCAAGCTTCTCCATTGACAGCATTACGATGCAGCCTAGTTGGGTCTAATCTTGTTGACAGCAATAAAACAGGTGGTTCAGCAGAAGCCAAGCTCCCTGACATAGCGGGGCTTACAACAACAGGCATCATCTCTGATAGATAAAGCTAGCCAGAAATCCATGTGTGAGGCAGCACCTTTCTGTGATATCTTAAGTCGCACTGTTCCCAATAAAGTTAATCTTGGCCAGTGCCCATGTGAGCAGACAGATCTGTTTATTCTGCTCCGCTAGACAGAATGAAAGCTGGCCTTGCTGTGAGCAGCCCCGTGGACTACTTTGATTTACGCCTGCAGACATTCAACTGAAAAATATTACTGCTGGATTCTCTAAAATCACACTTAAAAAGGAAATAGGAAAAGGATGAAAGGTCGCATCACTTCAGTCAGTTAGACTGTTGATTTATACATAACCTACCCAGTGTGCATCAGCGGTAGTGATACAGCTGAAGCAAGAAGCAGATATAGGCTCTTTTCTGTGTCGGTGAAATGCTATATTAAATATGAAGTATGTAATATTGACAGCTAGTGGTTCAAATACTGGTACTGCAGTCCAAATTCAAAATATTGGAATATTCTCCCAACCTCTCCTCCTCAAACTCGACCCTCATGCGGTTTGCCAGATTGAGGACAAGCAACATGAAAACATGCAATAAGTCTTACATAGTTTGCGAGTTTAATGAGTTGATTTATCTGCGTTTTATTTTGCCTCTGGTTATAGAGCTTTTTAGATAAATGCCAAGGCTTTTTAGGCGTTTGCCAGATTGAGGACAAGCAACATGAAAACATGCAATAAGTCTTACATTGTAAGTTTGCGAGTTTAATGAGTTGATTTATCTGCGTTTTATTTTGCCTCTGGTTATAGAGCTTTTTAGATAAATGCCAAGGCTTTTTAGGTTGGGGTGAATCAGTGATCCTGACCCCATTCGTTTGCTGGCTTCCATGGCTGAGATACACTGTGTTTTGCACCAACTGGCAACCTGTGGTGTTGAAATACTATTGGGTAAATTGGCAGTGAGCAGAACCACACAGACCAAAACAAAAACATGCATTCCAACATGGAACACACATTTCGGCTGTAACATTTATTATTTTATTTTTTTTGAGAAACAAGTATGTGAACAAGTTTCCTAAATATTTGTAAACATATTTTTTTATGCTTTATTACAATTAAATTAAAGGTGCTGTATGTAAGTTTTTGACTCTACTAAAGCATAAAAATACCATAATATATTTGCAGATATTTAAGAAACATGCTAAGTTAACATGTTTACCTGAAAAACAATGCTACAGTCAGTTATTCTCCTTTGAATATGTGCATTCCGGGCCGGAATGTCGCGCTCTGTTTTGGTTTGTGAAACCCGCCCACTGCCAGTTTACCCAATTGTATTTCGGCTGTAACATTTATTTTTTTATTTTTTTGAGAAACAAGTATGTGAACAAGTTTCCTAAATATTTGTAAACATATATTTTTATGCTTTATTACAAATAAATTAAAGGTGCTGTATGTAAGTTTTTGACTCTACTAAAGCATAAAATACCATAATATGTTTGCAGATATTTAAGAAACATGCTAAGTTAACATACTTGTTTATCTGAAAAACAATGCTACAGTCAGTTATTCTCCTTTGAATATGTGCGTTCCGGGCCGGAATGTCGCGCTCTGTTTTGGTTTGTGAAACCCAACACACAGCACCTTTATCAGCAACAAAAATAGTGCTTGTGGCAAAAAGAAGCAAAAAACAAATGTACAAAATGTACGATTGTGGCTACAAATGCCTCATTTGCATAATTATAAAAAAAACAAGACACAAATTGTTTCCCCGAATCCACATTTATCCTTTTTAGTAATCAGATACACCTCAATAGACTCGCGTTCACTTGCCAGATTTTGTTTTTGATGAGCACACCTGCATGTTAACATGTTTTGCAGTTCAGTCACTTTCTTTCTGTTCTTTTTATTCACACCATCATCAGCCCTAGTTGATCGTCTATATTAGCGAATGCTTACAAACTTGATAATCCTGAACCCCTAATGCTCGTCCCTGACTAAACATCACCTCAAGATTGTAGCGCCGTCCCTTGCCAGTTCTCTCGCCCACGTGAAGCGTCTCCCTTCAGATGAGACTCAGTGTGGGAGGGCGCTCTGTCATGCTGATGTGATGCGCTTTTGAATTCACTGTAAGATTTGTTTCATGCATGCAGCCTTATCCTCTCTCCACAGACGAAATTCTTCACTCGCTTTCATCAAAACATCTTTTTAATGTTTCTCTACATTCTTTAATTTATGAGTTTGTTATGTTCCATTTCTAAGGACTTGATATGATTCGTCTTTTTGGCGCAGCAGGTGAACAAGAGATGAACTTCCAGTTTGGTATGCAAAGATGCAGATGAAGGAACAAGGGAACGGGCAGCTAGAAATAAGACGCTACAGAAGATACGTTTGACCGGTGACAGGTTTCAGTCTCTGAGCATTGCATTTTTATGGAATTCATAGAAGAGAAGAAAGCTTTTGTAGCTGGTAGACTTGTAGCCCTTCCCTAGCCTTGTGATGAAAGCTTAAACGCAACTCTGTCTTTCTATATTCCGCACAGTCTCCAAAGCAAGTCCCCAAACATCAGCTGAATGAGGCTGTGCAAACAAGACACAGGAGAGGTTAGGTTTATGTAATCAGTGATCACAGCAGAGATACATTAATCTCCACCTTCAAAACCTTCCGATACATCAAAGCAAACCCACTTTGCTCCAACCTCACAAACCTATGAGTGGCAACCAGCATTTTTGCAGGCATAAATGGATACGGTCACATTCACATATATGGAAAGGTTCAAACAAAGTTTGGCACTTGTAGTGTACTTCAAATTTTAAAATACATTAATGTAGTATTTATTTATTTTATTTTTTTACTTTAAAATACATTTTAGATTAATATGTTTTAATAATATTTTGAGTTACACTTTATTTTAAGGTGTCCTTGTTACTGTGTAATTATACATGTATGTACTGAGTAATATCAATTAACTACATTTACTTACTATTTAGTTAGGGTTAGGATTAGGGCTTGACATAGGGTTACCTGCATGTAATTATGCATAATTAATTGTTATTATAATAGTAAGTACATGTAACATGTAACAAGGACACCTTAAAACAAAGTGATACCATATTTTGCTGCACTTAAAAAAGTGCACTTATTTGATGTACTAAATGGTATTTGATCCACTAAATTACTTTTTTATCACTACAAATGTGTAATTACACAATATTTTTAATTGCATTACATACAGATTTCGAATGAATGAATTAATGAATAGAAATGACATTAAATTATATTTTAGTTTATGAGTATATTCTGCACAACACTTAAACCATATCTCAAAGAAAATAGAAGTTATTATGAAATGACATAAAGACGTACTTGAGTCCGATAAGTGAGTTGAAGGTATATTATTTCTGTAATATGTACTATTTTTAAAATATTCATAATTAATTATAACTAGTTATGGTTAATTATTCATATTTCCCATGAGCTGATTCGTTACAAAGTATACTTCATTTTCTCTGGGGATTGACTTACATCCACATCCGAAAATTTCCTCACATCCCCATTTGTAAATTTCTGAAAAACACATTTTCGGTGAAGCCTTGTTGTGTGAATTAAACCAGACTGGGCAACAATATGCCTGTCATGTCATACAGTGTGAGAGAGCTGCTCTGAGCTGCTCATATGTGCGTCAGATATGAGCTGTGTGTCATCTGAAGGTTTTAGATCTGTCTTGCACCAGAGCTGCTCCCGTCAGTTGTGTGATCTGCACAAGCATCAAATGTTCTGCTCGTTACTCAGATATAAATGCTGCTTTTATATGCAGTCATCATTTACCACATGGCACGAGCTGACTGGCCTTTGCTGAATCTGCAGCCAATGAGGATTCTTGCTCAACATTTAAATAGTATGGCTCAGTGATCGCTGTAAGCTGGTCCTGCAGTGTCCTATCATAGTTCCTTTGAAACCCTCCACCTCCCCAGCTCCACTTGTCTAGATATGCTACGGGATTTATGTATGCCCATTCATGCGACAACATCATATCTTACATGTCCACAGCAGCATGTCTGTGAATCTATTGGGAGTAGGAAGTCCATACATTCTCTGCAGCAGTGTGTGTAACAGATATTACCCTGTCAAGACCAAATACATTAACATTGTCATGTTATTAACATGCTAAAAACTATTCGAGAGTTGTTATGATTAAAATATCTACATTTGTCTTCCACACAAGCATGAAAGTCATACAGACTTGAAAGTACATGATGACGAGTAAATGAAACATAATTTCATTTCTACTATTCCTTTAACTCAAAATCAAAGGCAAGAAGTCCAGGATTCTATGTGTTTTGGTCTCTGTAGGACAAGTAAACAGAAGGTGATGAATGTGATAAGGAGCTCTGTGTTATTGATTTGTGTGGTCTGCCTAGTTTTAGAATGCATTAGTCTTGAAGAACCTGGTAATCATCTTGTTTTGAAGTGGTATTTCACTTTGAAATATTCTGAGACATTCATCTGATTATGTGCCATTGATCAGTGCGCTGAATTCAAAATCCTTCTAGACTTAGATTAATACATTCTGCTTTCCATTTATTTTACTGACTAACACTGACCCTTTTCTATAACTTCCCCGCCTCTTTGCTCAGTTTTCCTATCTCTCAATTTCTCACATTCTTCCCCACTCCATATTAACAAACGGAAGCTATGTTATGATCCAGTAAACTCAAACTATTTGAGCAGTGGATACATCAAAGGTGCTGGAGTTGTAGTATGTCACCCGATTGCATCAGGACTAGAGACTGAAAGACAGACCACCCCTTCAGCCCATCGTGTTCCTCAATGTACTGGGAGTATTAAAAAAAATCTTCAAACATCAGCAGTCCCTCGATGTGATGGCCTGGTAGGGACATATTTCTTAAAGTGAGAGGAAATAAAGGAAGCTGATCAATGTTTCAAACTAAGTGAAAGTGACAGTAAGTTTGGACAGACCATTCCAATGAAAGCTTGCTACTAAGTGCCCATAACTAACTACAGAATGTTCACAGATGTGATGCCACAAGCCTTGCTAACCTTGACAAATCCACTGAATAACATTTATTCAAAAGTGGCCTTTTTGTAACATGGCTTTTTTTCCAGGTTGACTGCTAAATAATTTCTAGTATACCCTGATTCTGGCAAATCGGATCGGACCTCTGTGTGAACTATGGAATGTGCATATGCAATATGAGGAAACAACAATAATAGTGACTGTATCAATAACAGAACAGTAATAGCCATTAGAATTGAACGATTCTACTGCTTCCGATTCTGAAGTATCATAACGATTGCAGTTGTGGGGTATTTTTTTAAGAATTATTCAGAAATATATTAAGCAGAACAACTGTTATCAACTGGCATGATAAGAAATGTTTCTTGATCAGCATTTCACATTATCACTGTTTTACTGTATTTTGATCAAACAAATTCAACCTTGTTGAGCAATAAGAGACTTATTACAAAAATGTTTAAAACATCCTACAAGAGACATTTGTTTGAGAATCAGACTGCACTGGTTGTGTTGTATGTTTGTGTAGATTTAGATGCAGCTCAGTGCCACCACAGAATAGCAGCAAAGGAAACACATCGATAACCAATAAAAAATAATGGAAATATGTTATTTATTTATTTATTTATTTGTTGTTTGTTTGTTTGGAAATCACTCCCTGTTTCTAAACCTAACAGTTGTTTTGTGTCCATTCCAGACAAGATGCTATTATAAATAATAAATGCTAGGGAAAAAATATGAAATAAAAAGAAAACACAAATAATAGAAAAGAGAGGAACAAGTGATAAAGCTAATGAAGAGTAAAGAGGAACCGACCAAATCTATAACACCTACAAAATGAGTCTTACCTACAAAATAAGATAAGCTTTATTCAGCAGGCTGACTGTGAATAGTTTGCAGAAAAGGCACAACTGGAAAATACATAATGACTGTAAGTAATTACCATAAACTCTTGGCAAATCGTCTCGGTTACATATGGTAACCCTCGTTCCCTGAAGGAGGGAACAGAGTCTTCAAGTCGGATGACCGACGAATTGGGATCTCGCTTAGAGAGACCAATCTACTTCGAGTGTAAACTAAACGAGCCAATGCACATTGGCATGCGATTATTGCATCCAGCTTCTGCTGATAACAGCGTGAGTATAAGTAGGCAGCAGATGCAGAGCATATTCAGGTTTTCACTGAGGAGCCGAGCTGGTGACAGTCAGTAAATCCTTCCTCAGAGGAATCGGCCAAGAAGGGGCTGTCGCGAGGAGCATTAGTTCCGGGAACCAGGCCCGGGTAGGCCAATAGGCTGCCACCAACAGGACCTGCTCCTCGTCCTCCCTGACCTTGCACAGCAACGGTGCAAGAAGGCTCACTGGGGGAAACATATACTTGCGAAGGCCCCGCGGCCAGCTGTGTGCCAGTGCGTCCGTGCCGAGTGTGCCCTCGGCCATGGAGACTAGAATAACTGGCAGTGAGAGGTTTCTGGAGAGGCAAACAAGTCTACCTGAGCGGCTCCGAAACGTCTCCAAAGCAGCTGGACCGTCTGGGGATGGAGTCACCATTCTCCCGGGAGCCCAGCTCGAGACAGCTCGTCGGCTGCCCGGTTGAGCAGCCCAGGAATGTGAACAGCAGCCCAACAGGCTGAGGTGTGAAAATACCAAATCCCTGTGTTCGCACAACTGATCCTGAGACTGAGCGAGTATGAGCCAATCGTCGAGGTAGTTGAGAATGCAAATGCCCTGTTCTCTCATGGGAACAAGGGCTGCCTCCATAACTTTTGTGAAGACACGGGGCGACAGGGACAGCCCGAAGGGCAGGACCTTATACTGGTATGCCCGCCCCTTGAACGCAAACCGCAGGAATGGCCTGTGGTGCGGAAGGATCGAAACATGAAAGTACGCGTCCTTCAGGTCGATCGCTGCGAACCAATCTTGGGGACGGATACTTCGGGACTCCGAAGTGAAAAGCTGAATATGCGCTGCATCTGCTGCCTACTTATACTCACGCTGTGATCAGCAGCAGCTGGATGCAATAATCGCATGCCAATGTGAATTGGCTCGTTTAGTTTACACTCGAAGTAGATTGGTCTCTCTAAGCGAGATCCCAATTCGTCGGTCATCCGACGTGACGTCGGGAGTGACCGACTGAAAGGGAACTATTGTATGTGGTCTCATTAAGTGTTTGATGGTTGCTGTTATGATTTTGTTAACTGAACATTGTGTTTCATTGAAAGAATGAAAAAATATGTTTATGATTTGTGATGCTGTGGTTCTTAACAAGCATTGAAGTGGTTAATGATAATGAGGCAAAAATATGCAGGATGCAGGTCCATGCCTGTGGTTGCAACACTCATGTTGAGATGCAATTAAATACAGCCTGGCAAATTTAAATATTTTTCAAGGTGAAGGAATCAATCAAAGGTTGATATCAAATAACGACCTTTTGGAAATCTTAAAAAAAGACCCCAAAATCAATGACTATTTCCGCTTAAATTCAATAATAACTATTCAATTCATATGGTCTATTTACTTTAAATTAAACTTCTCAGTGTAACCGAGATTCTTCAGACCAGGAATTTGCAGAAAATGAAAACAAATGGACACACAAAACTTCTGATGCAATTTTACGTGTGCTCTTGCCAATGTGGACGCAGATATAAACATCAAAGAGCCGGGGGGTTACAGATCTAGAACAAAAGAGTCTAATGATAAGCTGCACGTCCATTAACACAATAAAAACTCCATATCCTTTTTGAAAGTTCTGGCTCAACAGCCTCAGGGGATATGGCCAAAAACAAAATTTCCATCTCCAAAGTGTTAGCTGTACAAAATGTAATGTTCACACAGCACAGCAGCTGATCCTTATAGCAGTGAGTTTATGAAAAAGGGAAATTAGCATTCATGCAGAAGATGGCAAAGTCAGGAAATGAGAGGTATTGTGCACTTTTCCACAATAACTGTAAATGCAACATGGATAGACAGGAAAATAAGGACGGAAAAGTGTAATAAAAGGGGTAAACAGCTGACTATACTAAAACAGAAATGCATAAAAGCATTGGATGGGAGATGAAATAGATTTTTTTTTAAAAGAATATAGCAGCAGGCAGAGAGAGAATTTACTTTCAAGTTGATGTACTGTTTTAGCAGTACATAATTTAGCTACATTTAAAATATATTTAAAAAATGAAAACAAGAGTTTCATAAATTTTCATTTGTATAAATTATGAAGTCTAATAAAACGTACAGCCCAGATGGATTATAAATAATATAGGATATCACAGCAGTGTCACATTTAACTTACATGGAGAAGGCAATCCCACAATGCACTAAACCAATCTCAGAGCAAATATCAATCAATCAATCCAATATCGCAGAAAAAGTAAGACACATTTCTAAACGATTACAAATTAAAATGAATTCAAATGTATGTAGTTTGTGTATTGTATTGGGGAACGAGACAACATGAATACTGCATTTATATCTACCAATAAGTGCACTAAAAGATTACTGGACTACATTTGACAAGAAAATACTATTTCAGTCTTCTTCAAAATGTCATGTTTAATTCAATTAGTTAATTGCTGTTTCTTTGTAATTAGTTGTGGAATTTCCTAGCAATTTGTAATAAGTAAAACTATATAGTTTTTTCTCAGTGTACTAGGATTACCTCTTGACACAGTTTGGCTGAGTCACAAAGTATATTTAAAGTTTCTGGCAACAAGCTCTTCAGAGATAGAATAAACAGAATGTTTATTGTAGTCTTGTCAGAATGTAGAATTACACATGAATCATGCGTGGTTGGTCTTTAGAAAACCTTGACAAATAACACTGTATGTTCAGCCTGAGAAATGTTTCCATAAGATAGTAAATTCCTTCTTGGTCATTGGTGAGAAATGATTACAACCTAAAAACATCAGCGAGTTCAAGAGATCTTTAAGGTCTGCAAATTTGTCGACATTTCATTCCAAGATGCAGGTCCCTGTTGCTTCTCTCCCTTTAGCGAAAGGAATGTTAAACGAAATTTAAATGTCCAGAAGCTGCATCTAAGGCTTTCCAAAAGCTTTGCAAAGAGATTTACAAGTGCTTCAATTTCTCAAGAATCCAGACCCTTCATTACCATATGTTGAACAGAAATAGGGCTATGAGTCAAGTATTGAAAGAATGTAGTCCCAAAATTCAGAACATTCAGTTAAAGCCTCTAGCTTTTTATTGAGGAACACAAACTCCTACCTGAAAGAATTATGAGCTGTTGCTGATAAATGTGGTTCTGTCATGACAATTCTTGGAGGGATTGGCATGGTAATGTACATGACAATGTTAATGTATTTGCTCTTGGCGGAATAGATCTGGTACGCTGCTTCTGCTGCTGCTGTGGCAGAGCAAGTACCGAGACTTGCTGCAAATATAATATACATGAAATAACCCCCATATAGCATAAATGAATCACCTCATAGCAGATCTATACATGTGGAGCTGGGGAAGGTGGAGGGTTTCTGAAGTAAGCTGCAACTGCTACAGCAAGCATTAGTCATATATTTGAATGTTGAGCAGCGAGCTCATTGGCTACCGATACAGGAGAGAACCAATCAGCTGTGCCATGTGATAATGATGTCATTAGGTCAAATTGAGTTAGACCTATCGGACTGCGCCATCTAGAGTTCCATGCCAGAACTCTGTATTTCTGCAGATATGGATGCACAATGCCAATTTCTAAGACTGATAGAAAACAGCATGATATCACGCCACTTAAATGAAGGAACACTTTACCCCAAAAGCCTTTACTCTTCATGTTATTCCAAACCTGTTTCAGTTTCCTTCTTGTGAGTGTAAATGGTTATTTTTTGGAAGTGTATTCACAAAATAAAATTGAATGAGGGCCAGGGATGTCAAGTTTCAAACCAACCTTCGCTTAATAAGTTCAACTCACTGACTCAATCAGTAACTATCGGTCACAACTGTTAACAACCATGAGGAGGAGATCTGCAAAGTTTTGTCTCTTTGAACCTATTCAGAATACTAGTATTGTTTGTGTTACACATGTAATTCACTTCTACCCAACTCTGCAGTTTGCGTTTTGTCTGGGTATTTTGAACTTCATGCTATTAAACAGGCCAGCAAATGATACAAATGATAGATGTTGCAAAAAAAGACTGAAGTGGGCAAAAAACGAAGAAACAATTTCCCCTTGTTTTTACAAGTTGTAGGCCTGTATTTCTTTCAGAACTCTCAAAAACCCAAGCCACTAAATCAGAATACATACTGACACATGCTGCCTCCAGGCATATATTTATCATTCATAGCCATAGTAAACTTATTCTGTAAAATTGAATTTCATCCAATATTTCTTTGTGCAAACTATACATCACTGTTCCCTTAATCCAATAAGTATTACAGTGCTTACACACACTCTCCTTACTGTAGACACACTGCTTTGTGTAAACCAATTTACCAACAAAACCCATATGAGAGACGCTGCTCCTCAGTACTGCATTAAAATAATGAGGGTGGTTTAGGCATTTTAGAGTGAGGCGTGTGCTACTGCAGATAAATGAAAATCCATTTCAGAATAGAATAATGAGTATATGCCATGATCATCTTTGAAGCTGCGCTCAAATGTATCAGGAAATAAATCTATAGATTTTTTTTTCAACAGCACGCTGTATAGCAAACCGTTAATTGTTAAAAGTTTGTCAGTGTTATATTAGTTCAAAGAGTGATTAAAAAAAAGAATGACTGAGAAGTACAGAGTCAGACAATCAAAGGAAATGCGGTATGGCTAATTTAAGTCAGAGTTGCATTACAGCTGCACTTTCAAACGAATAATAATCAAATAGAATTATTCAAAAATAGCAGATATGTAAAAGCATTGGTAATTACATACATCATTGATTTGTTTTATGTTTGCATTTTAAATGAAATGGCTACAAGTCACAGTTTTGATCAAGAAAATGAACAAGTGTCCGAGTTCATATTTTATAAATTAATGCTTCCCAAAAAGTAATTAAACACTTTTAAATCTGAAATTATTCATTGCACTATTTTATTTTTTATTTATTTTTCTATTTATTTTTAAATTGCTGCAATTGCTTTAACTTTAATTATTCTTTTGATTCGAACAGAGAAATAATTTAGGCACAACAGGCTCTGAAAAAGTTTTTTTTTGGAAAAGAAAACTTCTACATGCTTTAATTGCATTCAGATTAATTTTACTGAAGACGCAATGCAAATGATGCATCCAAATGTACTAATTCAATTTCATTAGCAACGCTTAATTGACTGGGTTGAGTTGGAATTTTGCCCGGCTGATATCATTTTATACTCAGCTTCCATGAAACTCAGAACACAGCGCAGGTTCCCGTGAGAGAGCTTCACACATGCTCTCTAAAGCTCAAAGCTACAAAGCTACTTTGCCATTCCACTGTTTAATTTGCCTTTTCAGTATGCCAGTCAGTGGGTGGGTGAGCCTTAGAAAGGAGAGCAAATTCACTGCTTCCTGTGAAGTTTCCCAATACCCATTATGAATTCTGATTCATGCTCGCTAATTAACTGATTTAGAGTTCACATGTTCATGTGATATATAAGGGCAATGTGGAAAAGGATAGACACATTTGCCTTAATGAAAGCACTCAAGGTGGCTTGAATCTAACTGAACATCTCAACCCCCCCCATCCGGGAATACACAGATGTCGTGTGTTGGAGGGATATTGTGAGAATTATCAGAAGGTGTAATGCAGGTCTATACCATTTGTAGCAACACAGGCTCATTGGAAATACATGCTTGTGGTGACATTTCTGCAACACTGATATTACATATCTTACTGCAGCGAAACATATGTATAGGTAGGTTTTTATTATTATTATTTTTTTTATTTTTTTAGTTTTGCAGAAATGCAGGTAGATGCATATATTTCCACTGAGCCTGGGTAGGTTTCTGTAGACCATAGTTCTAGCAACTCCAACATCATGGGTTTGATTTTTGCAACGTTGTCTTCCACTGTCTCGACTGTCTTCCACGGTCAACTCAACTCAGTCACAGCAGGAGTTGAAGTCCATCCTCTCACACTTTGATGTTATAGAGAACACAGGAATCTATGATTGATCTAATGCTTTGAGCTCTTCAAAGATATCTAAGAATGTGTCAGGTTCATTTAAAATCCAAATAAGTAAAATAAGGAGCGAGGTACAGAATGTTTGCAAAGAATGAGGTACAGTGTGGTAAGATTATGGCAAAGATGTGGTATTGTTTCAAAAACGATGCACAATTTGGTTCATCTGACATCAATGTAAAAGACACACTGGCTTCATACACACTGCTAAACACAGCTGGCATTCCTCTAATGAGCACTTTCTCATCGCGTTCTGTACATAGAGTTAGTTGTTAATGGGACGAACCACATTCACTTAAAGTTGAAGTCCATCCTCTCACACTTTGATGTTATAGAGAACACAGGAATCTATGATTGATCTAATGCTTTGAGCTCTTCAAAGATATCTAAGAATGTGTCAGGTTCATTTAAAATCCAAATAAGTAAAATAAGGAGCGAGGTACAGAATGTTTGCAAAGAATGAGGTACAGTGTGGTAAGATTATGGCAAAGATGTGGTATTGTTTCAAAAACGATGCACAATTTGGTTCATCTGACATCAATGTAAAAGACACACTGGCTTCATACACACTGCTAAACACAGCTGGCATTCCTCTAATGAGCACTTTCTCATCGCGTTCTGTACATAGAGTTAGTTGTTTATGGGACGAACCACATTCACTTCACAAAAAAACATAGGTAGCAAAAACACAATTCTCATTACATCCACGTATTGTGTACAGAATCGAACTGAACAGCTAGTTTTTAATGCAGTGACACCACTCTCTTTAGAGAACTGACAGCTCATCTGAGATGCTGGGCTAAAAAATCACAGAAACAGAGGTACGTGTCTTGACTCTGTAGCGTTGGTGCTTCCATCGGCCCTATGGTTTAAGGGTTGGCAATCTATGCATTACCGTGGAAAAGTGCAAGCAGTTTGAAATATATACAGAACAAAATTCTAAACACTTGTTTTTGTCCCCATTTTTCATGAGCTGAACTCAAAGATCTAAGACTTTTTCTATGTACACAAAAGGCCTATTTCTCTTAAATATTGTTCACAAATCTGTCTGAATCTGTGTTAGTGAGCACTTCTCCTTTGCAGAGATAATCCAACCTCACAGGTGTGGCATATTAAGATGCTGATTAGACAGCATGATTATTGCACAGGTGTGCCTTAGGCTGGCCACAATAAAAGGCCACTCTAAAATGTGCAGTTTTACTGAATTGGGGGGGTCCGGGGAGGTCCGAAAACCAGTCAGTATCAGGTGTGACCACCATTTGCCTCACGCAGTGCAACACATCTCCTTCGCATAGAGTTGATCAGGTTGTTGATTGTGACCTGTGGAATGTTGGTCCACTCCTCTTCAATGGCTGTGCGAAGTTGCTGGATATTGGCACGAACTGGGACATGCTGTCGTATACGCCGATCCAGAGCATCCCAAACATGCTCAATGGGTGACATGTCCGGTGAGTATGCTGGCCATGCAAGAACTGGGATGTTTTCAGCTTCCAGGAATTGTGTACAGATCCTTGCAACATGGGGCTGTGCATTATCATGCTGCAACATGAGGTGATGGTCGTGGATGAATGGCACAACAATGGGCCTCAGGATCTCGTCACGGTATCTCTGTGCATTCAAAATGCCATCAATAAAATGCACCTGTGTACGTTGTCCATAACATACGCCTGCCCATACTATAACCTCACTGCCACCATGAGCCACTCGAACCACAACATTGACATCAGCAAACAGCTCACCCACACGACGCCATACACACTGTCTGCCATCTGCCCTGTACAGTGAAAACCGGAATTAATCTGTGAAGATCACCTCTACAGAGTGCCAGACGCCATCGAATGTGAGCATTTACCAACTCAAGTCGGTTACGACGACGAACTGCAGTCAGGTCGAGACCCCGATGAGTACGACGAGCATGCAGATGAGCTTCCCTGAGATGGTTTCTGACAGTTTGTGCAGAAATTATTTGGTTATGCAAACCGATTGTTGCAGCAGCTGTCCGGGTGGCTGGTCTCAGACGATCTTGGAGGTGAAGATGCTGGATGTGGAAGTCCTGGGCTGGTGTGGTTACACGTGGTTTGCGGTTGTGAGGCCGGTTGGATGTACAGCCAAATTCTCTGAAATGCCTTTGGAGACGGCTTATGGTAGGGAAATGAACATTCAATTCACGGGCAACAGCTCTGGTGGACATTCCTGCAGTCAGCATGCCAATTGCACGCTCCCTCAAAACTTGCGACATCTGTGGCAATGTGCTGTGATAAAACTGCACATTTTAGAGTGGCCTTTTATTGTGGCCAGCCTAAGGCACACCTGTGCAATAATCATGCTGTCTAATCAGCATCTTGATATGCCACACCTGCGAGGTGGATGGATTATCTCAGCAAAGGAGAAGTGCTCACTAACACAGATTTAGACAGATTTGTGAACAATATTTGAGAGAAATAGGCCTTTTGTGTACATAGGAACCCTAAGTCTTAGATCTTTGAGTTCAGCTCATGAAAAATGGGGGCAAAAACAAAAGTGTTGTGTTTATAATTTTGTTCAGTGTAGTATCTAGCAAGCATTTGTATTTGAAGTGGGTCTGGGCGAAAAACAGTATCATATGATATGATAAAATGTATGGCAGTAATGATGACAAGCTGGATATTTTTGCTCTATATGGATTACATTTGCAGGTTTTGGCCTGTACATCACAGTATATTGCCAATTCTTAACAAGCTCTAGAAATAAGAAAAAAATGAGTGGAGCTGGTGAGGGAAATGAAAGAGAAACCAAACTTGTGAACTTCCAAAGCTGAGGAATTTGTTTAAAAATGGGAACACAATATCAGTTATATGTAGGTGGTTTGAGCAGATAAATGCAGTCTGCAAAACATGTTATTGTTCAGTGCCACAGAATCACAACCTTTCATATCCCCTAAATAGGCACCATTCCAGTGATCATAAATGTTCAGGTATTTTGCTTTTTTTTTTTTTTTTAAACCTACTTTTGTGAACTAGTCCTAGGTTTTTCGCCCGATCGGAACCAAACCAGTGCAGAAAGATTCTCTGGAGAGTAAATATCAATAATTATCAAAAAAAAGATGAACTTTCGATTCACCGTCGCAAAGGGACACCAAATCGTTTGAAAGGGGCTGGGCCACTTTTAGTAAAATGCCTATAACTCCTGAACGGAATGAGATATCTTCGCCAAACTCAGAACATTTATGTAAGAGCTCAATCTGAGGTCACAGGAAAAAAAATTGTGGAGGGACAAAACATAAAAATATTTTATACTAACTGCGCAACCATTTGTCCTATCAACATGAAAATCAGTGTGCACGGTCTTGGTTCAAAGTGCCACAAGTGTCTATAAAGACATTTGCTTATGTCAAACAACATGGCCGTCATTGGCCGACAAATTTTGAGAACCTATTAGGGGCTGGGCCACTTTTAGTAAAATGCCTATAACTCCTGAACGGAATGAGATATCTTCGCCAAACTCAGAACATTTATGTAAGAGCTCAATCTGAGGTCACAGGAAAAAAAATTGTGGAGGGACAAAACATAAAAATATGTTATACTAACTGCGCAACCATTTGTCCTATCAACATGAAAATCAGTGTGCACGGTCTTGGTTCAAAGTGCCACAAGTGTCTATAAAGACATTTGCTTATGTCAAACAACATGGCCGTCATTGGCCGACACTCGCCCGATCGGAACCAAACCAGTGCAGAAAGATTCTCTGGAGAGTAAATATCAATAATTATCAAAAAAAAGATGAACTTTCGATTCACCGTCGCAAAGGGACACCAAATCGTTTGAAAGGGGCTGGGCCACTTTTAGTAAAATGCCTATAACTCCTGAACGGAATGAGATATCTTCGCCAAACTCAGAACATTTATGTAAGAGCTCAATCTGAGGTCACAGGAAAAAAAATTGTGGAGGGACAAAACATAAAAATATGTTATACTAACTGCGCAACCATTTGTCCTATCAACATGAAAATCAGTGTGCACGGTCTTGGTTCAAAGTGCCACAAGTGTCTATAAAGACATTTGCTTATGTCAAACAACATGGCCGTCATTGGCCGACAAATTTTGAGAACCTATTAGACAAGGTTAACGGAGACCGATCGGAACAAAACTTGGTGGGCCTGTTTGACATATGGGCCCAAAGGTCTGAGAGTAATTTGAAAGAAATCGGCCACTGGGGAGTGATATCGCATTTTTCAAGTAAATGATTGTACATCGCGTGGTTTTTCACACAAACGCGCGATATTTGTATCATACGATCAAACTCCTCATTCCGGACAACTTTGCCTCTAGAACCACTGCTGTCAATCAAATTGTTTGTTAAATGATTGAGAATTGATTTTGAAATTTGTGAATCCATTAGAATCCTTATAAGACAGAATCGCGATTCATATATGAATAGATTTTTACGTGCACCTCTAGTTTTTGCTTCCTCTTCTCTAAAGCAGCGCAGCATGGCCTCGCCCCCTTTGCTGCCTTTTCCCGAGGGCGGGGTTTATCTGGGTTTGTGATGTCACGTACCCAGGAAGTAACTTGTTGTAGTCTCTACCAGCCGTTTTTGTAGGCGTTAAACTGCCAGAATTTTAAAAGACAATATCTCAGTTTGCATTGAACTTTCAGCTTTGTAACTTTGCAGATATTGTTTATGCTCAAACAGCAACATTAGACACTAACTAACGTTAAAAAAGTGAAATCGCAATGAACCACCCCTTTAAGTGCTTAAACTCCGGTAATTGCTGCTTGCAGCTATGTTGTATTTTGGTTTCTTCAACAGTCTAACAACAGTTTTTTTAGAAGCAAACTGTTAAATGTGTTAAGCTGTCCATTATTCTCACCAACAAGTGGTTCCAGGCAAATGCAACAATTGTTTTGTTGCACTGCTGGGCACTTTTCTCCAGAGGCAGATGGGACAAATGTGCACCGGGTAATTGCAAGAGAAACACTTGTTCCTACTTCAGAATGTATCGTCATTGTCATCAATGCAGCTGAAGTTTTTTGGCTAGCAGCCGGTGCCTGTTAAATTTCCTGTGCACGTTTTCGCTCTCACTTTCACACTCACTCATGTTCATGATCTTTAACCAAAAACCAAAGCGCAAAAAGCGGAACAAATGAGCTCATATGCTTGTGAACAGAACTCTTTTCGTCCGGCTCAAGCTGTCAGTGCTGTTGGTCCAAGATAAAGGACATTGACGTGAAGGAAACAACACTTTATCATATTCCTATCCATTTTAAATGTTTAAAAGTGGAGAGAGTGCTTCACACTTGAAGTGGCTGGCTGAGGGTAATGGCATATGACAAGCTTCGGCAGCTTCCTGATTCTTATCTTTAGCTGAAGACACTGTAAGCAAATTAGTTTTAATGCAATCTACATTCTTTGCCTCTCTGCTTTCTTTCTCTTTTTTCTTTTTTTCTGCATAGTTAGATAGCAGATCATAATAACCTCATAGGGGTTTCTTTCATCTGTACAGAGTTGCAAAGGCCTTTGAATGAGAAACTTTGCGTCTTTGACATATCATCTAATCTCATTCACCCTTTTATCCTTTTTTTAGAACTTTATGTATGTATAATACAGCTAGTGTGATTAAGCCTCTGAAGATGATCTAGAACATGTAAAGAAATCTTGTTTTTAATCAGCCAATGACGGCCTATGCAACGATTCTCTCGGCCCCACTCTTCTGCTGTCTACCTGCACTGCCCAAATTAAATTCAGAGTTTTGAAGTTGGTGTTATGGGCCTGTATTCACAAAACATCTTAAGGTTAAAAGTACCTCATAACTTTTCTTTGATTTAGAAGAAAATCGTAAAAATAATGGGCGTGTCAGTCCTAAATTTAGGACTCTAAATTTTTGTTCTAAGAGTATTTCACAAAGCATTTTAGCACTAAAATTAGCTCCTAAATCTGTGAAATGTTAGGAGTAGTGAAGAGGACTCCTAAGTCACTTAGACCAAATCCTTAGACCAAATCCTACCTTGGAATATAAACATTTTAGAAACATTTGACTATAAAGATCTTTTAAAAAGGTATCGGCTTTGGTTTGGAGGTTATCCCAACTCCAAATCTTTGATTATATCCTTAGCTGTTCTCGCGTCCAGTTTGGTTTCCTTTTATGGTTGCATGTCTTACCATCAGCCATGATTATTCTACTCTGCAAATTAAAAGGCTGTTTACATACATATTACCACAATTGTATTAGTCACTTAGTCGCAGAAAAAAAAAAATCCACATGAGGTGGCGAAATCACGGACAAATCGTTAACGGCTGGTCTATATGGTAATATAGTACATCGGGCAGGACATCCATATGCTCACCTAACATTCATCAACCTCAAATATGGCTTATCATCTGAAATATATATGTAGTAGCAACTTTACACGGCAGCTCAATCTAATGTTAGCCTAGAAAAAAGTGCGCAGTTCACGTGTTTGTGCGGAGTGTGGAAGCTGAACGGTAAGCGAGCTTGGGCTACTGCTTGACAGATGGAGGCGCCGCTGCGATCATTTGCTCTTAAAATACTTCGTCATTTTTGGTCATACAGATAAGAGTAATGCATCTTTTGTATCTGTAAAGACTCTACGTTTATTTGTGTGCACTCGGAATAACAACAAAATGCTGCACTTTTGTTAAATAATGAAAGCAAACAGGATGCGCTTTCTGCCGTCTCGACCTCTGTGAACTTGAGCGCATCACTTCGAAACTCCGTGTATGCTTGCCTTATTACAGACATGAAAAATATATCTATAGAGAGTGAAACTTTTAAATGAACCAATTCAAATAGAAAACAAATATTCTCAGATTATGTAATATAATGTAATATAATAATAACATGCATACAGGCGCATACTGCGGAGATGACGAGTCAAGAGTCGCCGACTTCATCTCTTAAACCGAAAACAGAAAGCACTAGTGTAACAATAAATTATTAAAACATTAATGCAGTGTACTTGCTGTTTTTCCCTAACACATTCATAATTATTATATTTGCCGGTGCGCTGTGGCAAAGCCTTTTTTTGCGTGCGCTTCAGGCTATGTAGGCAATTAAAGGCTCATCATTATGATGTATATGGTTTATTAATAAAAGTGAGTCTAATAGTCGACTAATGCTTAAAATTAATGACTACTAGTCAACCAGAAAAATCTTTAGTCGAGGGCAGCCCTAATGCATACTGACTAATTGTTTACGAGAAGCATAAGTGGCTGACAATTAGCTGAATATATAGCCTACTTGTTTAATTAGTGACACTTAGCCTGCATTTTAAAATCTTTATTTGAATGTGGCAATTAATATTTTTATTTTAAAACATTTATTTGAATATGGCAACATAATATCGCGCTCTACAATATTTCTATGAATAAATCTCTGACAGAGACTGTCAGCCAATCACTGTGTGCATAGTTAGTAAGTATGCTGACATCATCCATAGCAACAAGGTCAACCCCACCCTACTCTTGGCTTAATAATTCTGTCTATTCCTTAGTAAAAGTTTGTCTCAACAGCTTTGTGAATAGGTTTTAAGAGAAAACTCTTAGCTAAAAACTTTTACTGCTATTTAGGAGAACACTTAGTGGTAAGATAAAATGTTTTGTGAATACGGGCCCAGAACTGCCGCTGGATCAGTACCCTGCTTCTTCAACACACTCCTATAGGTCCCTCCCATCCTCTGTGGTCAGTGAGTGAGCAGCACCTGGTGGTTCCATCACAAGATACAAAATTGCTTTCTAGAAGCACTCTCTCTGTTTGTATTTTACATGAGAATCAACAACATAAGATCAAGAACAAGCATATTTATTAACTTAATTTGTTAGTGTCTTTATACTTTTTCCTATGCAACATTTCTGTGCTTAGAGAAGAGATGGCTATGGGCACATGCTGCTCTCATCCATCCCTACAACAGCAATGAGCAATGAAGCAATATATATATATA
>NW_015505339.1:153421-191066 GCF_001515645.1 Sinocyclocheilus grahami | reverse complement strand
TATATATATTTATTGCTTCATTGCCCATATATGCACACTTTAAACACAGCATTATGTTATGTTATCTATTGCTGTGAATACTGTCTTTTTTTTTACTGAAAAAAAAAATGCTTGCATTGGCCCTTCATTTGGATGTTGCTTTTAGATAAATGATTGAATGTAATGTAAATGTTAATAAGGAAATATAGCATTTTCTGCACTTCAGTGCACAACCCTGGCTAGTGGAAAGTGAACCAGCCAAGCAGCAACTCTAAGGTAAAGTAAAATCTTTTGGGATTTAAATCCCCGGCCTATTTATTGCAAGCATTACAACAAAGCAGACTGCAGCAGTTTTACAGGGTCTGATCTTTGCATACACTCTAAAAACTTAAACTATGATGCACTTTAAGTGAAACATTTTTACACTTTTTACACTGTGAAATCAATGAAATATAGCATGCATTAAATAAATGTACTATTTAAAATGTACTGCTACTACTACTACTACTACTGATAGTAATAATAATACTATACTTAGTACCGTGACAAATAAAATTGAGTAACGGTTCCTCAAATATGTGAGCCAGCTCAAATCTAATGAGTAGTTAAACTATTTCAACTACTTTTTTAAAGTAATGGGTAATACTTTATTTTACGGTGTCCTTGTTACAAATATTACATGCATTTACTATTATAATAACAATAAATTAAGCATAATTACATGCAAGTAACCCTAACCGTATAGTAAGTACATGTAGTTAATTAATAGTACTCAGTACTTCAATACATACTTACACTGTAACAAGGACAGCTTAAAATAAAGTGTAACCAAGTAATGTAACTGATTACATTTGATTACTTTTCTAGATTTGTAATGTTTTCAACTGTTAATCGTTTTCAAACATGTAAAGTAGGCAGGGTTAACCTTACAGTAGTATTCAACACTGATTACTGTCAGACTTTGAAAATACTTCATCACCTGAATTAAGATTATAATCATTTAATTTTAAAACACAGCCACCACAAAATCTGACTTAATTTGATATCATTCTGAGGTTAAATACAGATTTAAAACCATAACAAGAAATAGTTTAGCAGCTATGATACTGTTTTTGAAATCAAAACAATTGCATAGATATGACAGCAAACACTGACATCTAACAATGGCTTGAAATAAAATCAGATGTAATCGTTAACATTTTTATAAGTAACTGTCATTTAATTACACATTGTTTTTCTCAGTAACTGTAACTGATCACAATTACATTTATTTTGTAATGAAATTACACAATTTATTTATGTAACTAGTTACTTCCCAGCACTGCTGTCATGGATAACAGAAAAAAAAGAAAAATAAAGGAAGCATACATGGAAAAAAAAAAAATATATATATATATATATGGTGTAGCACTATGTCAGCTCCTAGTTAAAATTATTGGTTAGTGAATAAGACAAGTTTCTGTGTAAAACTGTGTTTTAGTTTGTTCTTGTCAGATTACATTATTTTATTCGTTGTATGTTATGTTTTGTTTGTTGCTCAATTACTGATTAATATAATCAGGTGTCTGACAGGGAGGAAATCTGATCTGTCATGTCAAGTTGTAAGCCAATCAGGTTCATATCTAAAGTTGGCAGATGTTCCTGCATGTATCTGGATCAGATTTCTGTCTAAAGCTGGATCACTCACTCGAGCTTTCAGCCTGGAGCACAATTTCCTATCAAAGTAAGAAACAAAGTCCCACCTAATCTCAATAATGATCAAGGCTTGGCTGTTTATCTGTCAAGATCCTGAAACGAAAGCATCAGTCAAAAGCTTTAGTCAGGTATTATTTGCCCAAAGGAGAAGCGTTGTGTGATATGTTTTAGAATTAGATTTGATTTACAATCTTTTGTCAAATGATAGTTTATCCACAGTGTCAAATTTCATCTTTTTTTTAACCCACACTGAAGCCAAGGTTACATAATGGAGAGAAAGTGAAGAAATCTTAGAGCTGTTTTTTGTCTTTGTCTCAATTATGTGACAATTTATATTCAGTCCCATCAGATGATGGCGGTGTCTTTTACACTGATAATATTGTAGCATCACCAGCTACCCAGCATGCCTAGCAGCATCCCAGCACCTGTAGCATTAAAATGAATGTAAAGTACTTATTTATAATGTGACAAAAGATTTCTATTTCAAATAAAGGCAGTTCTTAGAACTTTCTGTTTCTTGAATAATCCTAAAAAATAGATTGATTTCACAGTTCACTTATTCAGTTACATATTGCATATTAATTATTAAATGTATGTATTACTGTTTAAAATAGTAATATGTCAATAGTTATATGATACAAACTTATTGACCCTAATCTTTTGAATGGTATGTATGCTTACCATTCTTGAAATGCATAATATGGGAATGTAGTTCCCAGCTGGATTACATGATGTTGATACTAGTTGGTTTAAAGTAATAAAAAAAGGGTTCAAATATATTTTTTAAGGCCAATATATAATTTACACAGAAACTTAGGGCTTAGAAAATAGTGAGATTAATTCATTTTCCACAATCCTCACTGCCAAGTAGACATTCTGCGATGAGACACAAATATGCACAAATAGAACCATACTGAAAAATACACATGCACAAATGAGTAATTACCTCGGCTTCATTTATTGAAGCACTGTGTTACTCATTTCAGACAATATCTAATTTCAGACGATATAGAGTACCCAAACACTGAAGAAAGGTAGGACAATAGAATATGCTTTATTGGTGGCCTTATTAAAAAACCCAGAAAGAGGGAAAGAATATTATTGCCAGACATGTTGTAGCAATTTGACTCATGTCTAAGCCAAACTAAGCAAAATTATCAGTCTGTACAAGAAACTGAACATTATTTACAACATTATTACAAGTAAATAATGTTCAATTTCTTGCACAGACTGATTGTTTTGCTTCATAAGACCACTTTATATATTCAGATATTAATTTTGTCTCGCCTGTTTTTTTTGTTTTTTTTAATGTCAAGTGGCTATTGACTTGCATTTTATGAATCACCAGGACCATGGTTTCAGCTAAAAACTTTGCTGTTGTTCTACTGGAGAGAAAAATCATCTGCATTTTGGATGGCCTGAGAGTGAGTAAATTAACTGCAAGTTTTAATTTTTTGGTGAACAATCCGTTCAAAGTGTCTGTTATGGACATCTCAACGAGTCAAAGGTCAGAATAATAAAATAATCAGTTCAAGAATCACGTTAAAGAAACATATACACATTTTTCCCTTGAGTTAATAGTGCTATCCTTTTAAAGTTTAAAATGCGTTAGTCCATGTTTACTCTTTTGTGCTCCATCAAAGTCTGGAATGACACAAGGATGAGTAAATGATGATATAATTGTTTTATTTTTAGTGAAATAATCCATCAAATAATTCAGGAAGACTGTGTCAAGTCCCTGCACCAGAACAAGATGCAGAAAACACCCTTCAGTTTCACTTTTTCTGCTCTATAGCTTCCAACATTTTCACCAAAGGTGTTTGCTTCATCTTGCTGCTGCAACAGTAGAAGCTCTTGAACTATTTTCTGCTGCTTTTTCCCCACCATTCGCAATTCCAGTGGGCAAAACTCAGTAGGGAAGATGTTTTACATGTTTGAAAAAATGTAATTAGAGTTTGAGGAGATCAGAGAAAACAGAAAGTGAGAAAATAAAACGCAAGCTCTGTGTAAGATAGAGTGAAAAACGGACTAGATTTTCTAAAGTGCTTATCTTCTGCAGAGCATTCAATAAGGGAAGCACCACACAGGCTATTGTAATCTGTCTGAGGTTAGAACAGAAGTACTTTCAAACATTCACGTTCTCTCTCCCATCACGCTGATGCATATATAAAATGAATCGTTTTATGTTTACACAGAACTAGCATACAATAAGACTCCAGAAGGACTCCTCAGCAAATTTACGGCTAGCTTTGAGGTCTGTTCAATGGTCTCTTGACAAGATGAGAGTAGAAACATGGAAGGAAAACAGAAAGAAACAAAGGGGGAAAAAACACAAAGAAGTATGTCTTTGGATGTATAATTTATTGAATATACCTGTTCCTTTGCCTAGATGTGCTTTAAAATTAATATCAAAGCCATGGACCTATGGAAGGTGACAGGTGACACCGTATCGTGTGAGAAGAGGCCTTTTCCATTTATTAAAAAACCTCACTACAAAGGTGCATCAGGCTTTCATCCTAAGTAAAACGCATGGCGAAATTGAGAATTCAAGTGATAGACAAATGTTTAAAAGATTAAATGACTTTGAATTGTGTAAAAGTTCAGAGATCTCATTCATTTCAAAAGCTCACTGCTGAGACAATATCAGAGTAATTGCCTTATGTCAAGTTATGTTTACAAAATAAGCCTGTGTTTCCAGCAATGGAAAGTACGTATAGACACAAAATATGAATGGATATAGATACTTTTTCAATGGAATTAAGCATTTAAAATATTTAATGTCAAGCATTCAAGTAATGGATGGGAATTAAATGGGGTAAGCATGAAAGTCTATTGTGTTACAACATATGCATATGCATACTTCATAAGCTTTTATAATGGCACATTTAAGCATTACCTTTACATTTGATTAATATCAGCAGATTTGAAATAATTTCTAGGCAGTAACAACAACACACATAATGCTAAAGGGACAGCTCTGGTAATTCTGAAATTCTGCCATCATTTCTTCACCCTCAAGCCTGCATGAATTTTTTTTTTTTTCTGCAGAACACTCCTTTGAAGAATGCTGGTAACCAAACAACTTCTGGTCCCCAATTGACTTCTGTTTTTTTTATTTTTCCTCCGTATGGAAGTCAATGGGGACCAGCAACTGCTTGGTTACTACCCACATTCTTGAACATATCTTCTTTTATGTTCCACAGAAGAAAGAAACTCACACAGGTTTGCCAAAGCTTAAAGGCGAGTAAATTATGATGACAGAATTTTCTCTATCCCTTTAAGTGCCTTACTAGTAATCAACATTATGTTACAGATCCTGTCAATACAGCTTAGCCTCTATTGACCATAAAACATTCCTTTAACCCCAGACTGCTCTAAGGGTACTGCATGTGTGATCAGTGGACTGTAATTCAGTTTCAGTAAAAAGCATTAACTAGTCATAGGTTATTTAAAAAAAAGTCTACATTGTAAGAGTCTACATGTAAAGCATACATTAAGTCATGCACAAGCAAATATTGCATGCTACTTCTAGGAGTACCCAAGTAGACCTGCATGTTAAGATTTATTTACTAAAATATTTATACTACTTTTCAAAAGTTCACTATCAGTAAGAAATTTATATTTTTATTCAGAAAGGATGCATTAATCAAGTGACAGTAAATACTTTTATATTATAATAAAACAAAAAAAATGTAGATTGTTATTTTGAATGTTCTATTCATCAAATAATCCTAAAACTAATCCATGAAACATAAAGTAATGATCAGCACAACTGTTTTCAATATTAATAATAAGACACGTTTCTTGAGAACCTATTACGCCCATGTCAGACCTGTGTTCCTGTGCTGTTGTGTTTTGCTCCCTGTGTGCTCCCCGTGACCCAGTTTCTCCTCGTGTTGATTGTGCCCATATTTGGTTCTTCCTTTTCCTACTCCTAGTGTGTTTCATTTGTCTCAGGTGTGTATCGTTATCCCCTCGTTCAGTGGTGTATTGAAAGAGTGTTCTGTTCCTAGTCTTACGTCATACCCTGCTTCTGTTTGCATTCACTTTTGTTGTTTATTAAAGACTGTTTTCTTTGAGTTACTCCTGCGTCTCCTCGTCTCCTCACTCCGCTGTATTGCGACAGAACACCAAACTTAACAAACAGTATGCGGTGCCCCTTCTGCAGTTTTGTTTTCCATTCCCATGGTTATGGAAACCGCCACGAGATTCGCCGCCCTAGTCCGCAAGGATCATCCCTTCGTGGAGTTCGCCCGGGAATTCTGCGGGCTCGCCGTTATGACGGCATTAGATGACTCCACGCTTAATTCTTTGTTCTGGATCGGGGCCAATTACCATCGCCCCGTGGACCTCCCGTCCGGCCCAGATCCAGAACCAGCTCTGCATCAAGTCCACTGGCTGCTCCGAAGTCAAGCCCTCTGGCCGCTCAATTGTCAAGCCCGCCGGCCACTCCACCGTCACGCCCGCCAACCGCTCCGCAGTCAAGCCTGCCGGTATGGCGTTATTTTAATGACAAATGTCAAGAGCACATTATTGTAGCGCGAAAGCACGTAAATATAATACGCGAGCGCGAATCTCTCCGCTCGCACACAGATTTCCTTTGCTCTCGCACAAAACCGGACATGCGCGCTCAGGTACACGCTCCTCTCGCCCAGAGGGAGTGTGCACATTTAAAACTTATCTCTCCTCTAGCTCAAAGCGTGCGTGCTCAAACGGTGTCCTGTGCACTCGCAAATCTCTCCATGCTCATGCACTAGATATTAATTATTTTCGCACTTGAATTAAACGCTGTCAAAAGTAACCGACCAATCAGATTTCAATGATGGATCTGGAACTTCTTTACAATTTAATACTACTAGTCACAATAATCAAACATTGGAAATCAGTCGGGTGCTTGGATGATTTGGAAATAATCTAGTCTAACAGTTTGGTCAAATCTCTCTGAACGATTTATCTAAACACAGACAAAAAAATTATAGGAAGTTCTTGTGATCATATAGCCTATGTATTGTGTACTTGGATTGATTTTATGTATATTTATATATATATATATATATATATATATATATATCCTAAACCAATACTTAAGATTTGGAGACCAAATATAACACTATAATGAATTTCTCATATACACTATATTATATTCTATGTGTTTAATGCATTTACAGACAATGTAATTACATGTAACTGTCATATAACTGTATATTCACTGTTTTAGAGGAGAGTACCATTGAATGTGTAGCTAATATGAAGTGGGTTTTCATGAAACAAAAATCTATCTAAAATCAGAACTGAAAACAAACACTGGATTAAAAAAAAAACTCCCAATAAATGTCCAAACAGCGATGCTATCAGAACATTTATTGTGAACATATCTTGCATCATTTACATCTATTTTTGCAGTTTATGTTGATTTGATAGGTATTGTTCACTTATTATTGTTATCATACCAACTGAGAATTTATTGCAATGATTTTAAATTCAGTTGAGGTATCTGACATATGATGACATAACATTGATCTTTTATATGAAGTCTTTAGAGCCATAGACTATAATTGTCACGAATCCGGTTCATGAACTTTCCAATTCATTGACTCTCGCATTACACACTGTTGCACATCACCCCGGACTACATTTCCCATCATGCATTGCACTGATTGCACTCAGCACGAATTGCACACACCTGTTTACACTGATTGCACCCAGCTGTTTCATATCACTCCCTCACTATTTAACACTCACTCTGATCCCTTCCCTCTGCCGAGTATTGTTTCAGCGTTTATCACTCTCCTAGAGATAGCTACCTTACGGAGCCCTAGTCATTTGCCTTAGCCCTAGTCTTAGCCTTAGCCTTAGCCCTAGCCCTAGCCTAGCTGTTTTCCCGGTTTCTGATCTTCGCCTGGTTTCCTGGATTTCTCCCTTAGTCTTGCCCCTTCTGACTCTGTCTGCCCATCGTCGACCCACGCTAGCCCTAGGACTGTTCTTGTGTCTTGCCCACCATATACCTGTCTGCCTCTGTTTGACCCTGCCTGCTTCATGACCACGTCTCTGTCTTCTCCACAATAAAGCCTTGCAGATGGATCCGCACGTCTCACGTCTCGTCAGCTCTGTAACAATAATATGTTGTTTTTATGTCGTTATTTATAAATTGCTCAGAGACCAACTAGGACAGAGGTCAATTGGTTTAATTGCCAAAATAATTCCGGGTTGACTTTCCTCCCAGCCAATTAGATTTCACGCATTTTCATCGGTCAGTCGTCGAGGTCTGATTGGTTAAAGCTTTATTTATATAGCACCTTTTAAAACAGTGTTAACAAAGTACTTTACAGAGAGATGCATATGTGCATTCACAGAAAATAACAAAATATAAACATAAAAGAGATAAAGTGGGCCTAGTAAAACAAAGTACAATAACCAGTTTAGATAAATATATAGTGTATATATAGACAATATATAGTTTAAATAAAAGAGAAAATCAAGGAAAGGCCCTGAACAAATCTGTTTTGAGACTACTTTTTAAAAGTGCATAAAAACTTTTGACAACATTTAATTCAGGTGTGAAAAAAATTAATATCTGCATGAGCATAGAGAGATTTGCTAGGACACAGTTTGAGCACACACACTTTGAGCTAGAGGAGAGACACGTTTTAAGTGCATGCACTCTCTCTGGGCGAGAGCTGCATATATCTGAGCAGGTTTTGTGCAAGAGCAAAGGAAATCTGCGTGCGTGTGCTCCTAGTGTGTTTCATTTGTCTCAGGTGTGTATTATCCTTTCGTTCAGTGGTGTAAGAGTGTTCTGTTCCTAGTTTCCTCGTTCGGTGTCTTACGTCATACCCTGGTTCCGTTTGCATTCCCTTTTGTTGTTTATTAAAGACTGTTTTCTTTGAGTTACTTCTGCGTCTCCTTGTCTCCTCGCTCCGCAGTATTGTGACTGAACCAAATCGCCATATTAGAATTATTTATTTTTTAAGAATCACTTACTCTTACTTTGAACAAAACCAACCAAATAATATTTAAATCTCTTAATGGAACAACGTTGTCCAATATTTAAATCTTTAATTGCATTTGAATGCTCAGATGTGTGCAACACATAGCTAGATATAAAAAAAAAAAACAGATGATCACTTTGTATATTGTTAATGTGATAACGACTATACAAATAAATTTGACTTGAAGGATCTTGTGATACTGAAAACTTGAGTAATGGCTGCTTAACATTCAGCTGGATACATTGCTGCTCTTGCTGATTGCAAGATTAAAATATATTTAAAAATATCTTTTAAATTGTGATAATGTTTCACAACATACATTACTAATGTATTGTATTTTTTATCAAATAAATACAGCACTGGTGCACATGAGAGACTTCTTAAAAAAGTGCCAATCACAAAACCTTTGAACGGTAGTGTATTTAAAATAGGTTTCCACAAGGAAGTATATCATACCTGGAGAAAGATATCCATTAGCATTCGCATGTATCTCAACAATAGTTGCAGCAGACAGGGAAAATATAAAACTATTCATGCACAGGAGCTCTCCAAAATATGGTCAGGTTCTGATAAACCATCTACCCGGGGTTAACAATCCACCATTGGCACACGCAGCATGTAATTGTGAGAGGGAAGAATAACTGTATACTTTATTTAGCTGTTCAGTACAGAATTGAAGTACCTCACACCTGTCTATTCCAGTAATCCTTCTACATTCTCAAGTGTCTTCTTTTGTTTAGCTGAGCTCAACAGGAAGCCAAACACTGTATGCTGTATTATATTTAATTTTTTACAGAAGTGTGGACAAAACATTGGCATGACCCGCTGCAACGTGATCTCATGATAATTTGTATGTATTTTACGTAAAATGTGATTCTATAAAACGTACATTTACTTACGTTTTTACAGGCACTACAACGTACAATACTGTACGTTTGCATAATTTTCAGCATGCAAATGTACAAATACTTACGTATTTTCAGCATTTAAACGTACAAAACTGACGCATTGACGACACCTAAAAGTGAATCCTTATGAATATTGAAATTGCAACATTTATTTTATCATTAGTTGTTTTTAATTTTTATATAAATTACATTGTTTTCAATTGCATTATTAAATTGTTTACTTGTTTACTTAATATGAAATGATAACATTTTGTTTTGTTGTGTGATTTCTGCTGCCAGCTCGTTTCCAAGAATAGGCCTACATAATGTTAAACAATACTTCACTTTAAACCTTAAAATAAATAACATTTCTGCAATCGTTTAACCTTTACTTGTCATGTAATGTTTACTTTGATTGCCATGGGCCACAAAAGGAGTTTTCTCTGACATGCTGTGACTTACAATAGAACTATAAAATACACCGAAAATGCAACATAATCGTGCACTGTAATCCAAATCTTCAGAATCCATATGACTGCGAGAAACAGACCCAAATGCAAGCCTTTATTCGGCGATCTTCATCTCCATTTCGAGCAGCGAGTCCAATGACCGTAAACAGCAAAACCCATGCTGACTGATGTGCTCTTTACAAATTCAAATGTTGCCACTTCAAACGACAGGTTTTATGGCAGGATAATCGAATGCTCATTGGCTCTCGCCTGCACTCGTCACAGATTGCGACATGCCGAGTTTCTGGTGAGGTGTGTTTGAATGATGCGCGCGCGCCTTCACGAGTTCACGGAGTGGATCGGGAAAATAATCTGGATAATATTTTCAGCGATTAACAACACAAATTCTGCTCTGGCTCACACAAACCTACTGTATTCTGCCAGAGAGGACTATGGCTGCATCGCATCGTCATTTGGATTACTTTTGGTACTGCTTTTGACATTTTTGCAATAAATAAATTATTGTAATTGCATTTATCTGTCTGTCATGTTTTTCTTATACTGTACATAAATGTTTAGGTTTATAGGTAGGAGTGGGATTAGTGACTATAAAAATGCATATTCGCTGTAAAATGGGTAGGTTTAGGTTTGGGGGTAAGTTAAGGCGTCTAAAATCTAAATCGCTTATTGATAAAATGATACAAATGCATTGATGAATATCTTAATTAAATAAAATATACGTAAATATATTTTAGCTAAAAATACGTAGCGATTTGTAAGTTTTAAACGTTAAAATATTTCTAAATTGTAAATTTTAGCATCAATAAAAACATACAAAAATGTACGTTTTGTGCGTGTAAATGTTACGTATTATACGTATAAACATGAAGGCTGGTGCAGCGCAAATCAATTTGGCCAGCTCTGTACTTTCAATGGGTCTACTTTGTGACAATTCCAGTTGGGCTGGACGGTTGATAGCTCACAGTTCATTTTATTTTATTTGTTGCTTTTAGCTTTCAGAATAGCACTTGTTTCAATTACCACTATCGATAATGTTTTCAAAACAGCATACACTGTCCCTCTTGCTGGGCAATCAAGGTATGAATGGCTTTCTGGACATTAAACTGTTATAGGTGTTTTAATATCGCCTACACAGTGTTCTTTCCATTACTGTGGTGTGTCTGGTTTCTTCTGTCACCCTTTAATCCAAATACATGCTGCTTTTTGTTATGTATCATATATCATGCAGCATAGAGTTTTGTATTGTAATGGGCTGCCACATAATTTGCATGGATTTTGTATTGTGTTATATGATGCATTGTTTCACCACCCCATTTGTCTGTGTGCTGCTTTTGTCTCTGCATCCACAATCTAACCTGGACCACAGTAATGCACAATAACACAGCAGGTGTTTCTGCTCCATTAACTGTTATTAACACCTGTTTAAATGCTCAACATGCATAAAGCAAGCTTTTGTTTGTATGTGCGGTGATGTGGATGTGGTTGGGTATTGCATTCTGACACATTTTTTAAATGAAATTGTCATGGTGCTTCGAAAGGTATGTCAGCATCCTAAAAGCATCAACAAGTGCCGCAGTGTTTAGCAAAACACACACGCCACAAACCAATCACTGTTTTCTCTCTGGTGTTTGGTCTAACTCCTCTCTCACTGGTTGATCTAATTGCCAAGATGAAATGCATCAATTTCCTGCAGGAATTGAAAACGCAGCTTTAAATCTTTTCATGCATTCTCCAATCCCGCCTCCCTCTAAAAGCTTCTAAAATCTGTGTGTTTGGGAAATATTAAAGATGTGTTTCAATGTAATACAAAAGTTCAAGGCTTTGTGGAGATTAGTTTCTTTAAGGTTTAATTGAGAACTTAATCTAAAAAACAAAACAAAAAAAACTCAGTTTAGACTTGTTTAATTCAACCGTGTTCATGTTTTTGACATTGAGAGGCAAAAGCTGTTGGCTAAAATGGTTTCTGAGACACAAAGGGGTCTTTCTTCAATGAGCACTCACTTTCAATTGGCCCAGTGTTATTTTAGAGATAGTTATTAAATAAGGAGCGTTTACTTTAATTTTAAGGTTTTTGTTTGGCAGCTATTGCTGCCAGTCATTTGACAGTTTTATCATCTAACGGTTTTGTTATTATATTAATTACAGATTATTTTTGTAATTCTACAAATATTTGTATCTAATTAAAAATAAACAAATAAATAAAAATGGAAAATACTGTAGAAAAAAAGGTGAATTGCTGTAATTTGTTATTAATGTCATGATACGTAAAATAACAGTAGTTCACTTAGAGATAATTTTTCAGCGTTCTGACTACAATTTAAAATAAAAGTACTCACCAAAAGTAAAATTTCCATAAAATTATTATTATTATTATTATTATTTTTTTTTTTTTACAGTGTACTAAAATTGATGAACTTCATAGTTATTACAGTTTTTCTCAGTCACTTTGGTGCATTTCTCGAATCATCCTTAATATTTGCAAAGAAGTATGTGCATTTCTCAAAGCAATTCGTACAAACAGCACCACTCAATGGATTACCTGCAAAAACCTGTAACTTACTCAAAGTTCATCAGGTTCATCTCTCAAAAGTAATTATTTATGTCAATGAACATATCAGTGCCATCAGAATGTAAAGTCCTTGTGTCATTGTTTACAAACAAGATAGTCAAAATGCTTAGTCATGTTGTCAATATAACAATGCACTCTGTTAGTATTACCTGATGTAAACTATGGCAACAGTTTGGATGGCAGTTACTGTATTGAAATGCAGAAGGCTGCACTTCTTCTGTATGCCATATATCCATTTCAAAAGTACAAATTTACACATTACTGTATGTGGGATATTGATTGAAAGAAACTGGATAGGATTCACAGTACACTGTCATTGTAATATAGAAAAGAAGGTCCCACTTTATATTAAGTGGCCTTAACTACTATGTACTTACATCAAAAAATCAGTACAGTATTGAATTGCAAAACACTTTTGCTGCTATTAACGGGTAAGGTTAGGGACATGTTTGGTGGTATGGGTAGGTTTAAGGGTGGGTTAAGGTGTAAGGGATGGGTCAACAGTGTATTTATAAATGTAATTACAGAAATCAATCACAGATGTAATTACATGCAGATATTTTTCAAATATAAGTACACTGTAAAAACATGTACTCTCTAAAAAATGCTGGGTTGTTTCAACCCAATGTTGGGTCAAATATGGACTAACCCAACTGTTGGGTTAATTTTTGGTTAACTTTTTAAAACCAAAATTTAACCCAACAGTTGGGTTAGTCCATATTTGACCCAACATTGGGTTGAAACAACCCAGCATTTTTTAGAGAGTACATGTTTTTACAGTGTACTTATATTTGAAAAATATCTGCATGTAATTACATCTGTGATTGATTTCTGTAATTACATTTATAAATACACTGTTGACCCATCCCTTACACCTTAACCCACCCTTAAACCTACCCATACCACCAAACATGTCCCTAACCTTACCCGTTAATAGCAGCAAAAGTGTTTTGCAATTCAATACTGTACTGATTTTTTGATGTAAGTACATAGTAGTTAAGGCCACTTAATATAAAGTGGGCCCGAAAAGAAAAATAAATATGTGTACAAAGGTGAGAAAAGTACACTGTAAAAACATGTACTCTCTAAAAAATGCTGGGTTGTTTCAACCCAATGTTGGGTCAAATATGGACTAACCCAACTGTTGGGTTAAATTTTGGTTACATTTTTAAATTAGCTTTTTAACCCAACAGTTGGGTTAGTCCATATTTGATCCAACATTGGGTTGAAACAACCAAGCATTTTTTAGAGTGTATGTACACAATAAGTGCATTGTACCAAATTATCAATTTAAATGTAAGTACATAGTAGTTAAGGCCACTTAATATAAAGTGGGCCCGAAAAGAAAAATAAATATGTGTACAAAGGTGAGAAAACAAAATTAGAAAGGCAAACACAGGAAACCCACCTCAGCCATTGTAAGCCATGACTAACAACATGGTCCACAACAGTGGCCCTTATTTCATCTGATATGCGCCTATGTCCTTGTGTTGTCCTCTGTCTATATGCTTTCCAATTGAAGTTTCATGAGATGCACCTTTGATCTATTTCAGAGAACTGGTTTATAATTGGTTGATCTATATTATCTTCATTTTAGTGAAAGTCAAGATTCACCTCCACAATTCATGGCAGATTTACAAAAAGTCTAATAGAAATGTGTAGAAAATATGCTTGACAGTTTATGACAACTAGATCAACCATTTTGCATTTAATTGCTTATACGATGAACTAATGACTAGATGTTTTGAGGGGTAAGACTATTGCAAAGAGAACTATATAATACATTTTGAGCAACATGACATCAGCAACTGATAACCACAGACAAATATACATAATAATTTGCATGAATGTACCAAAGTAATTGCAACTTGTTCAAAAGAATGAGGAACTGCTTTTATGATGAGCACAAGTGACTAGATGATGTGGAGGTTGAACAAATACTTTTGAGAATTTCATTTCTGATCTGAGAAATGCACCAAAGTGACTGAGAAAAATTTTAATCTGAAATTAATCAACAATGAGCTGACTTTAATGACAAAAAAGTAACACTTTCCTTTTGTCCTCTTTTAAGAGCTGTTTTACAGCAGAATTTAATTTTGTCTTCATCATTGAAACATTATTTTCCTGTTTATCACTGTAGAGCTGTTTTGACACAGTCTGTATTGTATAAAGTGCTATATAAATAAAGGTGACTAGACTTGACTTGACCACAGAAGCAAATTAAGCATAAAGTATCACCCCATATACTGCAGTCAATGTACCTTGTCAAACCATATTTAACAAGAACGGGCAGCACCCAGTGAGTGAGGAGCCAATGACAAACATCTTCCATCCAAAAACAGCTAGTTGACCTCAGAATGGAACAGAATGACGTGCTCTTGGCATGTGCAAGTGTGTGGCCCATATATATAATAAACAATATACTTACTAGTGTATAATGTCCTGAGATTTGAATTTTAGATTTGAATTAAAAAAAGTTCTAAAAACTGAGAAAAAACACAAACAAACTACATAGTCATTTACATTTACATTTAGTCTTTTAGCAGGCACATTTATCCAAAGCGACTTACAAATGAGGACAGTGGAAGCAATCAAAATCAACAAAAGAGTCATAAACTATATATAAAAATTTAAAAAATATATATTCTACAGTAGCATATTAATAAGCTGACAATACAGTTAATTTACAGGTATTTCCTGATTTTCTGATATTCCAATACATAAATAAATAAATGGATGGATGGATGGATGAATAGATGAGGTTCATACACAGACTCTAGATGTCTGTGAGTGATCCTGACCAAATAATTTCTGCATAATGACAAAAAATAAATAAAAATAAACATCAAATCAGGGCTGGGTTTTATGCAGTGTAATTCTAGGGCTGTAATAATGTGAAGTTAATCCATCCAAGTAATGTATGCACATATTGGACACTGGATCACATCAGTAAATCAGGCCATTGTATAATGGATGAACCATCATCAATAAGTAACCAACTTCATCTGATCAGATTTTCTCCAGCAATTTTTGCTAAAATAAATGTACTTAAGGATCACATAGTTACAGTAGATGGAGAAAAACTAACGTTAAAAAGTCGAGGGTCAAGAGCTCAAGTAAAGCAAATGGTTATCTCCACAACAGTGACTTCAAACTTTATTAATTTCAATAAAACATCAACAACTAAACCTCTGTTAATTCTTAATAAGAAGTTTTATATGAAAGAAATCAAGTCAGACTGGTTTGTAATAAGTGAAGATGCTGAGATCAAGAGAGATCTGTTTTAAGGGTTTCTGTTGTCTGAGTTCCCTTTCAGGAACTCGAGCTGCGTTGAAACGCTATTGGAACGCCTTCAGCGTGACCACGCTCTGAATCACGTGTGTAATCATCCGATGGATGGGCGAGACGTCACGGGCGGGGTGACGTAGCTACCAGGAAGTTTAAAAGCACATGCGGTGGATAAACCAGCAGCTTTCTGTCATTCAGCAAGCGCTATGTGTGTGTCAGTCTTATTTATTGTTGTCTGTCCCAGTTGCACAAGCATATTATGTCTATGCTTCCCAAAAGACAAAGCTTAAGGGCGAGAGAAAGCAACATGTTAGACTGTGTGTTTCTCCCTGCCCACATTACATTACGGGTGGGGATACACACGGTCTGTGTGTTGTTTGCTGAGGAGCAGAGCTTGCACAGTCAGCTTTCGAGTCCGCGTTTGTGATCCTTGCGGTTCCAGTCCCGCTGCTGCTGAGGCACGGGCGGCGATTGAGATCGCGGGGATCGCACTTGGATCTAGCAGATGGGTTGGAGACGGGCTCGCCCTTTCTCCGCCTACACTCCCTAGATCTAGCGCTGCGGTCTCTTCCCACTCAGAGTGAGAGCTCACTGCTGCAGCTATCTTTCTCCGAGGAGATTGATATTGTTTGCATATGAGCAGACTGCTTTTGGATCACTCATTATCCCTGCCCTCGCTAAATAAGGGGTGGGGATGGACGCAATTTACAGTATGTGTAGTCTGTTTTGGAGCAGAGCATGCAGTCAGCTTTTGAGGGGGCTGGCTGTGTTCATTCTATAAATGTCCCTAAAAAAATAAAATGTACATTACATTGGATGTTTAGCTCTGCTCCCGCTGATGTTTCTTCTCAAGGGAAAAAAGTCTTATGCATTAGGATCGAGTGGCTCGCCCGTTGCTGAGGCAAGCGGTGCTGGGGGGCTCGCTACCTCCGAGAGCTGGGGTTAAGACTAAACACCAAGAAAAGTGTGCTTTCTCCAGTATAGAGAACCACTTATCTGGGTGTGTTGTGCAACTCAACCACGATGCAGGCACATCTGTCTCCTCCTCGGATCGAGTCGATCCTCACTGCAGTCGCGAGAGTGAGAGAAGGCCGATCACTCACTGTCAAGCAGTTTCAAAAACTGCTGGGTCTGATGGCAGCTCCATCCAACATGATACCTTTTGGCCTGCTGTGCATGAGACCCCTACAGTGGTGGCTCAAGACCAAGGGGTTCTCCCCAAGGGGTATACATGTCTTAGACATGTGGAAGAAGCCTTGGTTCTTGTCTCTGGGCCCGGAGCTGGGAGCTCCTTGTCGCCACGTAACGCTAGCGACGAATGCGTCCCTCACCGGTTGGGGAGTGGTCATGAGTGGCCGCTCGGCCCGCAGTCTGTGGAGTTGTAGCCATCTCACGTGGCACATCTATTTCCTGGAGATGCTGGCCGTGTTTCTAGCATTGAAACACTTTCTCCCAAACCTAAGAGATCGCCATGTGTTGGTGCGCACCAACAACACAGCGGTGGTCTCTTACATCAACCACCAGGGAGGTCTGCGTTTGCGCTCCCTTTACAGGCTGGTGCACCAGATCCTTGTGTGGTCCCAGGGGAAACTCCTCTCGCTGAGAGCAGTTCATATCCCTGGGCATCTCAATATGGGAGCAGACATCCTGTCGAGGCAGGGGCCGAGGCCCGGCGAATGGAGGTTTCACCCCGAGGTGGTGAAGCAGATTCGTAGACTGTTTGGCCAGGCTCAGGTGGACCTGTTTGTGACTCAGGAGACATCGCACTGTCCCCTCTGGTTCTCTCTGACGAATCCAGCTCCTCTCGGACTGGATGCTATGGTACAGACTTGGCCGAGGCTTCATCTGTACACTTTTCTAACGATCGCTCTGCTCCCGGGAATTTAGGAGAGAGTACGCCGGGATGGGGTCTGTCTTCTGCTTGTGGCCCCGTTCTGGCCTGGCCGAGTATGGTTCTCGAACCTAATTTCCCTTCTCGACGGCTCTCTGTGGGTGGTTTTTGTCAGGAGGGATCTTCTCTCTCAGGTGGGGCCTTCCCCCCACCCAGAGTTTTGGAACTGTGGATGTGGCCCCTGAGGGAGCACATTTCATAAGTTCCGGTCTCTCAACTGAGGTCGCTGAGACCATTCTCCAGTCCAGAGCTCCCTCCACGAGGAAACTGTATTCCTTGAAGTGAACCTTCACTTCTTGACGCTGCAACTGCCAGCTCGACCCAATTAACTGCCCAGTCGGTTCAGTGCTAGAGTTCTTGCAGGTATGGTTCTCTGCAGGGTTATCCCACTCCACCTTGAAGGTTTCCGGGGCGGCCCTAGCTGCCTACCATGCCCCTCTTGGTGATCTGTCTTTCGGGAGAGACCCACTAGTTACATGTTTACAAATTTTCCGGCTTTTGTTTGGCAGCCGCTTCTGCCAGTCATTTACCTGTTTTTTTTTTTTAAATCATTTTTTTAACCGTTATTTTCAATAATGGTAATCGTTTGGCACTTTTTTTTCCAGTATAGGAACATTTCTTATTACAGAATTTATATGTAAGTCAAGGGGCACAAGTTTTTTTCATGTTATTTTTGCATAATTCACTGCACAAAATCAATGTTTAATTGCCAGCCCTACTTCTTACTACAAAGTATAATTGTACATTATGAAAATCACATACTATTAATACTAACATAATATACTACAATTTATGATACTATTTATATTATATACAAATATTGGTACCAGTAATACAACGGAAGGCTGCTCTTTCAACATCTACAAAATATTACTTTAGAATACTTAATCAGTAATAATACAACTGCTAACATAGATTTTACAAATCACTGCATTTTACACTTGTTTTCTGTGTATAATGTATTAAAAATCTAAATAACAAAAACTAAAGACCTCATCTTGTGTTGGATGTGTAGCCTAGTTTATTAATTGGTATTAAAAACTGTGTTTACAAAATGAAGGGTCATAAACAAAAATTTTTTTGTTGCTGTTTTTGTTATAAATGTGTACATTTTCTTAATAATAATTGCATTCAAAATACACAGTGAAAGGTTTATATTGGATAATTATTATTTAGATTCATTTTGACAGACAATTTGAGAGAATGCCTACAAGCCTTGCTTTTATCCAAGTCCTATTTGCCCCTGCAATTGCTCCACTTATGCACTACTTGCATTTTTGTGTTGTTCTATGTCACAAATATATTTTACTATGCTATATTCACTAAACAGCTCTCTCTCTCTCTCTCTCTAATATTGTTAGATCCAGTTTCTAGATCTCTTTCTCCTTCTGGAAATAGCAGATTTTTTTCTGAAAGTCAGTCGGCACTGTTGCCAACTTATTTTTACAAGCCAAGAGAGAGATGCAGGAGATGACATGGTGATAGTATATGAGCAGAGTTTGAGTAACATTAGTTGCGTCTTTCTCAAAGCTCTGTCTGGCAAAATTCAACAAATTCGGCAAGTGTTCTCCTTAACATGTTATTCTTGTAAATGTTATTATTAGGGATGCACCGATGTATCGCCCGCCGATATTTATCGCCCGATTTTTCCTCAATTTACAACCATCGGCATATTGGCTATATAAGGAAAAAGGCTGATATAACAAACCGATGCTTTATTAATTAACTGCGTGAAGGCACTGAGCTGTATAATGTCTGTTGCATAATCATAGTGCTGCTGTCTGCACTTTAATGCTAATCAAATAAAAGACAAAAGATCGCACACTATTACTGACTAAATAACTTTTGCAGTGTAAGTGTAGCGGACCTCATCTGAATGATGACCAAAACTTTACTGATGTTTTAAGTTTATTGGGTCCTTTTCACTCCAAAAAAATCACCTTAAGAGCTAAACAAAACTCAGCACGAGATCGTTTGTTTTATATATATATATATATATATATATATATATATATATATATATATATATATATATAATAGGATATCAGGATACTGTATTGCTTTAGTGCATAAAACAATCTCAAGCTTGTTACAGTTTAAAAGGACATATAGTGAGGGACTACTATTGGAAATAATAACAGCTGAGAAAAAAATAGGAACTAAGGAAATATTATTCTGGGGTATTAAACAGCTAGTGGAGTAGTCTATGTGTGGGGACAGCCGGAATATTTTAATTTTAACTTAATTCACTGTATAAATTAGATGCTGTGATGTGAAAAACAGAGTAGGAACTGCAGTGAACTACATTACAAGTATATTAATATCTGTACTGAGATGTTCTTTAGCAGCTACCCCTTTGCTTAATTTTACTGAAGCAACTTTAGATTTAAATAATTTAATTATCAACTCGTGCATAGCCATTTAAGATTAATTCACATCCCATAGCACATCGCAATAGAGAATTATGTGATGAACAAATGTTTTGTGGTCCTGACAGTAGTGTGTCCAAATTGGTCTGCATACTGTTGAAACTGGTCCGCAATGTGCTATCAAAATGGCTGCGAGAGTCAAACTCACAGTGTGCTATCCAGTGGCTCATGCAGTGCTGTACAGCAGGACACAGATAATTGGTCCATGTTACATGGTTCACTTGTGTAGTACAGTTTGACAGTTTGTCTTCCCTTATTTAATCACAGAATGAGAAACGTCGACATGATCATTTATGCAGAAAAATTACAATATATGTTATTAAATTAGATTCCTGACCAGTAAATAAGTAAAACATCAATACAATTAAAAATAAATCAATAATTAATAAATGTGTAATTGGTATCTAGTTTGACTCGTTATCAAAATAATAAAACAAACGTATATATTAATAAAAAAAATTGTATTTGTTTGATCAAATATACAGTAAAACAGTAATATTGTGCAACATTTTTTAGAGTTTGTATTTGATTAAATGTAATTTATTGATGGCAAAGCTGAATTTTCAGCAGCCATTACTCCAGTCTGTAGTGTCATAAGAACTTCAGAAATAATTTTAATATGCATATATATATATATATATATATATATTTATTTATTATGCTAAGAAAATATAAGACGCACACAGTAAATGAATTTTCACTGTATATCAATCTTGCATGAAAAATTATGTGTGATGTTATGAGTGATTATAAAAACAAGATATCATCTCTGTGTGCTTTAGTGCATAAAATAATCTTAAGCTTCTGACAGTTTAAAGAGACATGAGGCAGGAATATTGTATAAACACTATAATTCTGTCTGAGAAGAAAAATGAGAACTATGAGAAGAAAGGAACATAATTATGGCAAGTTTAAAGTTTTTATTGCTCTATCCTCACATTGCCTGCTGAACTTGCTACAATCAAATAGCTCTGAATAGCCGTGAGGCCTAACAGCACTCAAAGCAATTCCCATAAGCAATTCTCCATCAAAAAGTTTTGTTCCAAATCTCCTTTCAACGTGTATACAAAATCACACCTTTTTGTCACTGATTGGCTATTGTAAATAAGTAAACAACATTTGAGATGAACTCTTTTTTTTCTTCTATTTTTACTGTATTTTTCCCCTTTTTACATTTCTTTCAGTCTCAGAGGAAAGAGTCGCTGCCGAGTGACTCAGATAGGGAGCGTGCGGCAAGGACAGAATTGGGACAAGCACAGCAAATAACAAACTACAAACACCTGCAACGGCACAATGCACCTCTCTCTCTCCTGAGTGCCTGCAATGTTTCGACATGCACCTGACAGCACACGCTTCTGTGAATTGCCCGTTCTCCAAATCCAACATCTTGCACGTCCCTCTGTTGACGCACCTTTTAGCGGCCACTGTACATCAGAAAAGGTGCTGCGATAGCCGTGGCAGCGAGGATGCTGAGGGAAGGCGGATTTGCATATGAAACGACAGGATGCAGATGATCGCTTTTGGGAGCCCAGACCGCGCTGCCAAAGGGGAGCAAAAGAAGGGTTGTTGGGGGGAGGGCTGCCGAGCCGCACACCAGGCGAGTTGGGTATTTACACTTCAAACAGCATCATCTCAAAGAGGAGAGAGTGCGAGGAAGAAAAATAGAGAGAGACATGGGTTGAGAGATAGTTAGGGGAAAGCCTTTCTTTTGGATCGTATTCAGGCAGTTGGTCTTAACAAAACACCCAGTATGTGCAAAAGTTTCCCTTTGTTTTACTTGGCAGTGACAATAACTCTATTTTCCTCCTGTCTGCTGTCTAAGAGCTTGTGGGAGTTTGTCACCACTTGTTAGACTAAATACCTCTATTACGGTTGTCAGTGGAGCTCTTTGAAAGGTGGGGGAGATATGTAGCAGTGGCGCATCACATCTTGACATCGTCTTTGATGGCTGTGCTTGCATTACGGATGAAGGTCTTCTAGAATCTGAGACCTTTGTCCCGTTTAATCATTGCAAAATAAACCCTACTACAAACACTAGCCATGCTGGCCAATGCCGCACATCCAGTTCTACACATTAATGGATTTTGCTGTGCATGGAATTGGCAGACCTCTCTTAGGTAGTATATGCCTCCTGTTTAGTTCCTAAGCTGTGCTGATGAATGTGAAGCTCCTGGCTTTCTTCCCAGACTGTGAAAGTCAGGGTCATTTCCAGCCCATCGGCGCTACGCATGGGCGGCTCTGCATCAGCAGTGAGGGGTCAGCTCTGACAGATGCTAAATGGAGAGCTGAGGAACAGAGTCACAAGGCCAGGAACAAACACAATCCCATGAAATATGGCAGAGCCAGGCGAAGCTGTTAGCTCTTTACCAAATATGTAATTAATCTGCATGTGTCCTTGATTGTGTAGCTTCAGATATTGGCTGCACCCAATTAAGCACACTTCCCTACCATTTAGTAGAAGGCAAAAACAGTAGTACGTCCAAATTCACAGTTCATAAAACATTAGGCAAAAAGTATCTACAGTTGCAATCAAAATTATTCAATCCCTTTGACCTGCAAGACATTTTTCTGCGAAGAACATTTTACAAAAACAATTCAACAAAAGGTATTAGTACACTATTAGAGAAAGTTTATTCATACACATTTGAGTAATTATAAGGATGTAAAGTTGAATAATAATAAAAAATCAAAAAGTCTAATTGGCTCTAAACATTTATGTTCAAAATTATTCAACTCCCAAAAGTCAAAATTGGTGCAGAGTCTTTTTTTGTTGAAAACCACCAATAAACACTGCTTGGGGGTAATTAGAAGCTTGTGTAACATCTCTACTGCAATCTTGGCCTGTTCCTCGCCTGAAAAAGCTTTCAGATCACTGATAATCTTTGGCTTTCATATTACCACTGCCTTCTTCAAATTCAAAATTTTTTTTTTCCAATGAGAATTAAATCTGGAAACTTAACATGCCACTCAAGAACATTCTAAGACCGATCCCTGAACCAAGCACAAGCAGATTTGGATGATTGTCCTGCAGGAAAGTCCATTGATCATCATCTTCAGTCTTTACACTAAAGACATCGCAATTCTTGACAAAACGGCCTGATACTTCAGACAATCCATGATGTCCTTCATACAGTCATGATTTCCACTTCCTGCAATAGTAAAACACCCCCATAACAAGACTGGTTCTCCTCCATGTTTGACCATGAAAATTGTTTTCTTCTGCTCATTAGCTTTTTTTGGACCAGACATACTGCTGATTCATGGGTCCAAAAGGTTCTAGTTGGGTCACATGACTCCATAAAATATTCTTCTAGAACTCCACAGTTCTGTCCAAATGAATTTTATCATGTTCAAGTCTGACTTGTATGTTCTTCTTGTTCAAGAGTGGCAAGATGTCCCAACATGAAGGCCATACTTGCGCTGTGTTCTTCTTATACTCTGCATTGAAATGTTTTTCCTTCTTTCATCAGGTCATCTTTCAAGTCTTTGGCAGTATATTGCAGGTGTGTCCTCAGTTACTGTCATCAAATTATGTTTCATTAAAAAGGTTTGGGAGGATCACGATCAGATAATCAATCAATTCGGCACAGGTAGAGCTTGTTAGCTAATCACGTTAACTAGCGCAACAGTGTATATTTATATACAGCCAACTTACCTCTGTCTCACAACAGTTTTCCTCCTCCACCCCAACTCCTTACTCTTATTCTATTTCTCATCCCATTTTTATGGATAGGGGGAGTTCTCGGAGTTCGGGCTCTCTCCCGAGCTCGGACCACTCCCTCTGGACAGCACGCCAAATATGCTTACTAAATTGCTCAATCCGAACTACTATAGTATTAATTAAAAATAAACTGACTAATAATCAATCTCTTGCTCTCCTTATGTTTCTATATGCGTGTTAACACAATTCAGCAGCAAATGAAGACTGAAGCCAGGATGTGGTTTTCCAAAAAACATTTTACTTCAATTTCAGTTTAGTAATAATTAAAGTCACATAAATCACTATTTACACAACTCACTTATATTACACTGCTCATTTGTATTACACTGCTCACTTATATTACATTACTCATTTATATCACATTGCTCCCTTACATTAACTTACACTGCTCCCTTACATTACTCACTTACACTGCTCACTTACATCACATTAATCACTTATATTACATTGCTCCCTTACATTACACTGCTTACTTACATCACATTGCTCACTTGTATTACATTACACCTGTAGTTGTCCATGCGATGTCCGTCACGCTCTCGGGATAGAACAAAATGCAGGGGTAGCAGAAAAAAGTGTTAGCTACTTCACAGCCCGCTAGCCATTTTTTCCGCTCATTCCACGTCCTCGAAAATCCCCGTTTATACGACTTCCCGCCCTTTGTTGATACATGTTTGATGTTTAAATTTGGTCTTGGTGGTCCTAAATCTTTAACTGACAATTTATCCTTATTGCTACGACGACTGAATGGTATTTCTTTAAATGACACAATAGAATTCATCTGCGCTGAGGTAACGTTCGCCAAGATGTCGATCAAGTTCAACTGACAACTGAACTTGAGTTGGCGAAGCTGTCCCCATATTACACCTGTAGTTGTCCATGCGATGTCCGTCACGCTCTCGGGATAGAACAAAATGCAGGGGTAGCAGAAAAAAGTGTTAGCTACTTCACAGCCCGCTAGCCATTTTTTCCGCTCATTCCACGTCCTCGAAAATCCCCGTTTATACGACTTCCCGCCCTTTGTTGATACATGTTTGATGTTTAAATTTGGTCTTGGTGGTCCTAAATCTTTAACTGACAATTTATCCTTATTGCTACGACGACTGAATGGTATTTCTTTAAATGACACAATAGAATTCATCTGCGCTGAGGTAACGTTCGCCAAGATGTCGATCAAGTTCAACTGACAACTGAACTTGAGTTGGCGAAGCTGTCCCCATGTCTCTCTGTTTTTTTTTCTTTTTCTTTTTTCACATTTGATAAAGATATTAAAGTCGTTTTAAAAATTTTTCTTGTTGTTAAAATTCAAAATAGTTTTTAAATATTATTGGATGTCACTGTTCCCACCAATCCTTGCACAAGTTAAGGTTACGCATGATGACGAAAGCACGTTAGTACTAGCCCTCCCAGAAATCATAGAGATTGCATTGCAGTGCCTGCATTTTGAAAAAAATGATCTTTGTATGGAAGTCTATGAGAGCACTTGGGGCGATTCTCAGTCTGACAGAAATCACCCAAAAAGGGGCAGTACTACACAAAATGTGACTCGGTGCTGATTGGACTAATTAGAGGCAGAACAAACAGTGAAAGCTATCGTATTATGGCAGAGTGGCCCGACGGAAGCCTCTCCTCAGTGCAAGACACATGAAAGCCTGCATGGAGTTTGCTAAAAAACACCTGAAGGACTCCAAGATGGTGAGACCAAGATATAACTTTTTGGCCTTAATTCTAAGCGGTATGTGTGGAGAAAACCAGGCACTGCTCATCTCCTGTCTAATACAGTCCCAACAGTGAAGCATGGTGGTGGCAGCATCATGCTGTGGGGGTGTTTTTCAGCTGCAGGGACAGGACGACTGGTTGCAATTGAGGGAAAGATGAATGCGGCCAAGTACAGGGATTTCCTGGACGAAAACCTTCTCCAGAGTGCTCAGGACCTCAGACTGGGCCGAAGGTTTACCTTCCAACAAGACAATGACCCTAAGCACACAGCTAAAATAATGAAGGAGTGGCTTCACAACAAGTCTGTGACTGTTCTTGAATGGCCCAGCCAGAGCTCTGACTTAAACCCAATTGAGCATCTCTGGAGAGACCTAAAAATTGCTGTCCACCAACGTTTACCATCCAACCTGCCAGAACTGGAGAGGCTCTGCAAGGAGGAATGGCAGAGGATCCCCAACTCCAGGTGTGAAAAACTTGTTGCATCTTTCCCAAAAAGACTCATGGCTGTATTAGATCAAAAGGGTGCTTCTACTAAATACTGAGCAAAGGGTCTGAATACTTAGGACCATGTGATATTTCAGTTTTTCTTTTTTAATAAATCTGCAAAAATGTCAACAATTCTGTGTTTTTCTGTCAATACGGGGTGCTGTGTGTACGTTAATGAGGAAAAGCAAATGGCTGCAATATAACAAAGAGTGAAAAATTTAAGGTGGTTTGAATACTTTCCGTACCCACTGTATATATATATATATATACAGGGGGCGGTTTCTTCATTAGGGCGATTGGGCGACGCACCACCAAAGCGCGAAAGGGAGGGATTTTTTTTTCTTTCACATTTAATCACAGTGTTACGATAGCTTTCACTGTTTGTTCTGCCTTTAATTAGTCCAATCAGCATCGAGTCGCATTTTGTGTAGTACTGCCCCTTTTTGGGTGATTTCTGTCAGACAGAGTGAAAAATTTAAGGGGGTCTGAATACTTTCCGTACCCACTGTACATATACATACATACATATTATATATATATATATATATATACACACACACACACATATATATATATATATACTGTATATATACATATACACCCATACATACACACACATATATACACATTTTTATACACACACATATATATATATATACATACACACATACACATATATACATATACTGTATATATACATATACATATATTATACACACACACACTATTATATGTTAGTGCGAACTCGTGAGACATTTTATGATATTGTGCTTTTTCTTTAACACCCTTAAATATGTTCTGGTACAACACATTTTAAGCTAGGGGAAAAGGATACCAGCTGTATTTCTATGAATTTTTAATGACTTGGAAATCTTCATGCAGCCTTAGACTTTCTAGAGTATTTCAACTATTTCTTTACCATAGCTTCTCTATAGCTTTTGTGAGAGCTGTGTTGACTTGTCATATTTGCTACTCAACTGCAGCACATGCATGGGCTAATTGTACGTATGGGTAACAGCTCAAGCTAATTCTGTTTTCTAATAGAGTTTCTAAAGTTTCAATTGGGTTTTAAGACAATTTTGTTCCCCACCATACAAATTAATGACTAAAAAACAGCCTTGTTGTATAGGGGTTGAAAAATTGTTGAAAAAAAAAAAAAAGTAAAAAAGAAATCGTATAACTCAGAAATATTACATTATATATTTACATTATCACTTTTAATATGCTAGTAAAGTGTTATATATACAACTGTTTGTCCTAGATCTTCAGAAAAGCTTATCTTTGTACTGTAGTCTGAAGGGTTGCATAATTTTGATTGCAACTGCAGATAAACTGCTTGTGTTGAGATTTGTGAAGTTGTGAATTGCAGTGAAGCGACACAATTGACGCTAGTAGGTCCCATGACAATGGCAACATGATAAATGTAGTATTTTTTAACCATCATGACCTACTCAGTAAGTATGTGATTTCGGACATAGCCATTGTGTTTATCAGGCTTGGGCAATACTTTAGGGTTAAATAAGGTACAAAGTTGTACTTTTTGAAAGGGTACCATCCAAGCAGTGATATCTGGTTCAAGAGTGAGTTGTTCTTATCATCGTTATTTTTAGTGAAATTGATGAGTCAGTTCACCAAATCAGACTGAACCATCAGAAACAGTTCACAGCTTGAGCCAGCACAGATCTACAGGTTACTTTCCGACGGGCCTAACAATCATTCTGACTCAAAATTATCCAATATCCTGAAGTATATGATCCTATGATGCTGGTGTTTGCCAGTGTGTTGGTTATTTGAACAAGTGCATTGAAACTAAATGTACTACAGAATCAGGCTATCGAAATGAATCAAATTTCCCATCACTATATCCCAGTGACATCTTTTGTATTTTTTTTTTTCTTTTTTTCTGAGAGTGATAATACAACCACATGATGAAATTAAGATTATCAAAACTGGACTTTCCATGAACAAATGACTAAAAAACATGTATAGACAATGCACAGCATTTGCCTTACAAACACAAAACACTATTATGGTAACACATTTAACACTAAAATAATGCTAGAAATATGCTAGAAAATTATGTTTATAACTGAAATGAAATGAAATAAATGAATGTTTTTTTTTCATCATAATTTATAAGGTAATCCATTTTTTTTTTATCTTCCAAAAGCTAGTTTTGTGGCAGTTTTCAGGATTGTGTCCAGTATTTGTATCACCTATTATTTCAATCACATAGTAGTTTTTATTATTATTATTTATTTATTTTATTTTTTGTATGAATGGCTATTCAAGTGCCTCATTACCTTATCAACAGTGCCCATCTATAATTTCCATAAATGGTCCACAAATTGTCCTTAAACTGGCAAAACAGGTAAAATAAAACTAAATAATCACACAGCAAACATTATTATATAAATTATTTATAAAGCCTCAATGGGGACTACACATAAGGCCCTTGCACTGCAGCTCTGTCCCATATGCCGGCACAGATGAACATAAACAGATAGGTTAACAAACAAAAAAAACAATTAATAAATACATGACTGTGTATGATTTATGTCTATGAAACGAAGCGGAGCAGCTGTAAATGTTTAATTGCAATGACAGCAAGTTCCTTAGTGGATGACAAGCATTTATCGATTTTCATGTTTGCCACTAAAGTATTTATGCCTCTTGTACTCTCTAGTTAATGGAAACCGCCTGACACCTCTAGTCCTTGGAGATGACCACAGATAGAGGGGCGGGTGACAGCAAAGGGTTCGGAGGGGGTCGACAAGCCTGGGAGATTGACCCCCTCTGTGGAGGTTGTAGGAAAGGTGGAGGCTATTGGCTGTGGTGTGTAGAATCACAATAGAGGAATGAGTCACCATTAGGGTCCCTGGCCTCCTTTGCGATGACTGCTACTCAAGAAATGTGAAGTGATTTGGGAGGTAATGCATTGTGTCAGCAGTGAAGGGTTCAGCTCCCAGTGGCACTGGTGTTGTTGGTGGGATTTGACTGCTTGACTAACCTCCCTAGTACCAGCAAAATCTTCCTCCGAACTCAGTTCAACAAACTTTTAAGATTGGAGGAAGAAATTAGATGGCTTTCAAAGTAAAAGGCCTAAGGAAAATTTTATTATTCAGAAATAACAAACGTGTGATCCAGTGATTTCAGCTCAGAAGAGCTCATTGTAGAAGTCTAGTGCATCGTAAACACAACTTTGTTTATTGGTGGACAGATAAAAACCTGTGCAGCCTGACTTCCAGATGTTTCATAGCAGTTGGGTATTATTATTGAAGCTCATGATTTAGGCAAGCATTTGCTAGTTTCTATATTGTACAATTGTTGGAATATACAGTCAGAAGAGTAAGGGAAACCATGTTTGCAACACTTGTTGCTTTAATGTTTGAAATTCAGTGGTTAGAGTGGAACATTTTATATAATTTTAGAACATTTATCCATTACAAATTAATGTTGTAGCATATATTGTTAACACTCTCATGGCAATTTGTAACTATTTTACAATGTTGGTATTGTTTGAACTTGCAATCATAGTTGGCTAACTATGCTTTTGGGAAACACACCCCTGAATGTGTACTTTTGGTGTTTCTCCAGGAACTAATTTGGAAAGCATTGACCTAAGTGGTTAAACTGCCATGTGTAACAACTCTGTTAGAACCATCTGCCTACTTTAGAGAACTGTAAAATGAATGTGGACAGGTTGGTTTTGGAAAAATTTGAACAGCAACTTCTATATTCATACCAAACCTCCGGCTTTTAATAGCAGATTTTGGTACCTTGGGATATTTGAGTAGTTTGAGACATGAGATTACAAGGGTCATTACCTAATGAGGAAAAAGAAGTACATTTGAGCAAAAATCTATATTTGCTGCCAAACTAATCTCATTGCCATCTAGGCAAAAAAGATTTGTAGATTTTCATCATTTGCATTTTTCATCTTAAGTAGTTGAAGACTGGTATAGTTGTAACCTGTGCTCTATAATTTACAATTTAAACACAGCAACACATTTCTATGAAACAAACCTCTAATCAAACCCTCTTACAGTGTTTTATTGGCTGACCAGTATATCAGCCCTCGCTAATTGATTGGAACAAGTGTTAATCCTCAGAAAATACGATGGTCCAAAGCCCAACAGATATGCACAACGACACAAATGAGACCAATTAGCAACACAGATTGCAATCCATCATTAGATATTGTGCTCTTGAACACCTAGACAACATTTAAACCACTCAACAGCTCAAACCACTTAACTATGTGAATACGCTTGTGGAATTTCAGTAACAGAAAAAGACCTCACATCGGGGCTGGGGCTTTAAATAATCTTAGTGGAGGAGAAATAAACTCTTGCGTGGTCACAGGGAAATGTAATAGATATCATGTTAGTTTTTCAGGAACGAGTGATGTGAGGTAATGCTATTATACATTATTATAAATAATGAATCGCTCATATATTACATGATACACCTACTAAAGCATGTACAGAACATGTTCTTCTGACAAGCTAATTGTAAAATATTTAAATGTGTTATATAACGCAATTTCAACTGCTTATGCATAATGCAAGCCTAGTGTAGATTATTTGCATAATACTTTTTAGCAGTTGCGGAATTATGGCTAAAGCCAGTTTATAAAATGAATAGTCATGTTCCAGGATGTAGATTTGCCAATAGAAACTTTTTTTTTTTTAGACCAAATTCAACCTTTTGTTGTTGGACGCAATGACTTTGTGGAACAGTACAATTATGCAGTGCATACAGACAAACAGGTGTTTAGGAAAGTGCTGTGGTGGGGTTTGTTCCTATTTAGCTTTTGGCAGAAAAAAAAGTGTCAAGGATATCAGTTAGACTTAGAAACCACTGAAGGATTTTGATTTTCTTTGTTGTGATCTTTGACAGATCCACTTTCTATGATTCAGTAACTCCTTCTAAAACTACTGGGGTGTTTGTCTGATAGCTGCAGGAATGGCTAATGAACAGAAAGCTAATCTTGTGACACAACATTCATTTTGTTTCGTAGCAGTGAACAGCAGGCTGTCTTAGCCACTCAGGTCTGCTGCCTTTTCTAGAGCACGTAATCCCTCAGGCGAAAAGAGCCTTTGGGGTATTTGAATGCTTTAATTTCCATATATATATATATATATATATAATTTTGCTGTCTGACACACTTTTCCTTTCTCTGTTTCGTGACTCACCAATAAGCATTCCACAAAGAAATTCAAAATATAAGTTAGCTACACACAGAAGTCACTCTTTGGCATTCTGACATTACAAGAACTCCATACCCTAGTTTTTGCAAATGCAAATACAACCGTGGTCTTTATATAGTTCAAGCCATAAATGAAGGGACTTGGACTATCAAAAGACAGGCCTAATGCCTCTGTTCTGGTATGGAGGTGAGAAGAAGCAAAGCAAGGCATTTCATTTTGCAAATTATTTTTTAATGATTTAGTAAAAAGCCACTGAATAGACACTGAACTGTGTTCAATAGCAGCTGGACGGAGAGCAAAATATTTTTTAACAGCATGAACTTCTAGTTTGCATGTGTAGTAAGCCTAATGATTAAAAAAATAGCACAGACACAATGCAAAAACGTGTTCTGCATTATTTTGTCGTTGTTGTGTGAAATAATTTAATGAATAGTACCATATAATTTTTGCAATGTGCAAAGTTGCCTGGTCATTTTTGGCTCTAGGAATATATTGAATATAGACTGGACAAGAGCTGACCTCAAGCGAGGTTATAACTGCATACAGATATGTGGGTTGGTTGACTGATCAAAAATAATGACCTCAAGAGGAACGCTATAATGACTAGAAACACTTTTCCCTATCGGAACATGCAACGCATGGCTGAACGCATTCATATGCCACCCAGTCTTGTAAGACAGAGTTCCTCTGCAGAGGCAAATCCAACAAACAGGAAGTTACTGGGGACTAGAAGAGTATCTCAAGGACACGGAGACAAATCTAAAGGCTGATAACCCCAGCGGAAGTACTGGAGGTGTTGCTGATCAAACTAAATGTTATGTTCTGTCTGTTTTATACTATAGAGGATGAAACAATTATATTGATGATACCATTCACCTCGATTGCTTACAACATGAATAGAAAATGGAAGATATAAATACAAATCTAAATTCAGAAGCTCAAAAATACAACTAAATATACATTAAATCAGTGTTTCTCAACCAGGGGTCTGTGGACCCCTAGTGGTCCTTGATGTAAGGCCAGGGGGTCCATATAAAGTATGATTTTTTTGTATAAAGGTTGTATATTTTGACATGACTCCTGTTCCCATGAAAGAAAAATCCAATATAGCTGATGATATGGCCAAATACTGGACAAGTCAACTAACTTGAATTATACTTGACTGCATTTGGTCCTCACAAAGACACAAATGATACATAGATGAGTCAGTTTTGTTCTGGGGGTCCTTGAGGATGGTTCTGAATTGGACTGGGGGTATGCCAAAAGGTTGAGATTCACTGCATTAGATCACAGGGAACATACAAACTGATAAAATCAATACACTTTGTCACTGTGGATGAAAGTGTCTACTAAATGAATAAATGTATGAAATGCAAGATTTGTTTTCCAAGAAGGAAATACCAGTGTTTGTAAAAGAACAGTGCCATGAAACCAACAGTGAACCTATTTAATTACTACACTTACTGTGCATGATTCATGATACATTTGGTATTATTGCAAAATATAAATAAATACATTTTTAAAAATCCACTCGCAGACCGATCAGTTTCTGGTGTATATATAAAATGTCAGTCAACATGTTTTCTTTTTAAATATTAAGTTTCACTCAGATACTAAAAAAAAAAAAAAAGTTAAATAAAATGGAAACATCCCCCCCCCCCCCCCCAAAAAAAAAAAATAAAACTGTTAAAAAAACACCTTACTCAATGCACCCGCATACATTAATTTATACCAACAAAAAAAATGATATGGTTTAAATTAGTTAAATTGGCTCTTTAGAGTAAACTTTTTTTAAGGTTAATACTTTTTATAGTGTAGAAGTCAGATTGTGTGGCCAAAATGAAATGTGGACACTGTTTTCCAATAAAAAGGCAGGTATACAAAAAAGGCTATGCAAATAAATGCAAAAAAAAAAAAATATAATAATAATAATAATAATAATATTATTATTATTTATACTTTGCAATAAATACTTAATGCTAATATTATCTACAAAATATAATACTGTCTACAAAAACTTTGAATGGACATTAAGGAATTCAAGCTGAATTATTTGGATAAACTTGCAGAAAAAAAAGAATACAGGCATAATGTTGCTTTGTAAGCACCAGAGGTGTGACCAAGTCGTTGTTTTGCAAGTCAAGTCTCGAGTCTTTGCATTCAAGTCTCGAGTCAAGTCTCGAGTCAAGACAGGCAAGTCCAAGTCGAGTTGCAAGTCCTCAACTTTTAGCTTCAAGTCTTAAACAAGTCATTAGTGCTTTTTGCCCAAATTAGTGTCTCAGTATTAATTACCATATCAAATGTATAGTAATTTATATCAGGAAGGCAGGTAGAATATGTTTGACATAGTTCAATTTCATGTGAGATGGTTGCCCTTAGTAAAACTACTCAAGTTCAGTTTAGGGATTGTGCCAAAATAGGACAAGCAGTGAAAAAAATAAAAAATAATAAAAACGATTTTATTAGTAACAGAATAGCTAAAACAACAGAATTTCATAGAAATACAGCTGCAACATACTTTGCATGTGTGCTTAAGAATATATGCTTCTGGTGTTATATCTATGCCAATGAGCCATTATTTGGAACCTCAATGAAATAGCTTTAAAAATATGTGAGCGGAAACTCAGAAAGAACTGCTTTGAAATAACTAGAAGAAATAACTGCTACCATACTTTACAAGTGAGAGGAAACATCCAATATGGATGCAGACAAACTCATGAAGACTGTACTATCATTCTTTATACCTAAGAGTAACAAAGACAAATTAATTTTATAGAAAAAGAGCTTGGAATATATGTATCTTTGAAAGGCCATCAATGGAGGAAGGTGGTTTATTTTCCCATCATGGTCTAGGTTACACTTTATTTTAATAGTCCACTTTAGACATTCTACTACTAACTATAAGTAACTTTGTAACTACATGTCAACTAACTCTCTTTAATTTGCAACTACATGTCAGCTAACTCTAATTAATTTTCAACCATTTTTACTGTACATGTCAACTAATTCTCAGAGTATTAGTACGCTGTGGCCACATACACACTGTTAAGTCTCAGTAATGATAACCACATTTTAATATGGGATGTAATCCCACAAAATTATAATTCTGTGTGGTTTATGTTTGGAAGGCTACTTCCAAGCACAATATATTGAATTATTGCCATGTCTTTGAGTTTGTTGCTTGGCTCATAACTCTTAAAATAGAGTTATGAGTTAATAAAGTAGACAGGTGCCGGTCACAATATGTTTGTATTTGGCTTGTTCTTGTTTATTGATTGATTGACTGATGTATTTATTATTATTATTATTATTATTTTCTAGCAAGATCTGGCAACACAAATTAGTCTAAATGTACCCTGTGATACAGAAAAGACATAACTCTGAAACACTCTTTCATTAACAACAAATTGTTTAGTTCAGTTCCGTACACTGTGTAGAACCCCTGTAAATGTGGTTGTAACTACCTGAACTTTTCAGAAGTTAATTCAAATGTAATGCACATATCACTCCCATAAATTACTGAACTGTGTTTGTACAGAACAGGACAAGTAATAAAAAGGTGAACTGGAAACCTAATTTAGCTGCATTGTGTATGTGGCCTGTTAGGTTAGGGTTAGTAGAATAAGTTGAAGTGTACTTGTTACCACAGAGTCTCACTACCCATCCAACTAACCCTAACTGTCAGAGAAAAAAATAATAATACTGCTTTTACACAAACAATTCTGCTTGTAAATATAATGGTCAGCAATTTGCAGGACTCAAGATTGCAGTCGGCAAAAATAAACATGATGTAACAAACAAATCAATGCAAGATCAAATAACATAGGCTTCTGAAGATCTTATCAGCCTAGCAGTAAATGAACATGACTGGTGAAAGGCAACGCATCTGGCGTTGCTCATTAGGCTAATAAGACAACACAGTGCTCTCTCAGCAACATGAGCACCTGTTTGTTTGATTCATTCTTTTTTTTTCTTTGTTTTGACATTTCCTCAACTGACACCAGGAACTTTGATCTCCACTCAGCTCTCTGATGCCACAAAAAAGCCCATGCTGAGAAGAACAAAGCGCAGCAGAGATGTTACAAAAACACAAGCCGGCCCTAAAAAAAGATGTTCTCAAGACTACACACACTCACATGTGTTGTCATTTTAAAATCAACAAGGTGAATGCACATTATAAGTATGACTTTATGTTTGGAAAAACAAAATAATAATAATAAAAAGATTTTTTAAAAATCAAGACTTGTACAGCTCAAGAAATAAATGTTTATTAATGTGTCTAAAAATAGCTCCATATAAGACACTCGATTTACATTGAAGTTAATTTCACTTATATTCCATTCACTAGATTATATAGCATGCTATTATATCCCTCATACAGTGATAATACTATATATAAAAAAAAAATACAAATGAAATAAAATAAATAAAAATGCAAAGTGAGATTGGTTGATTGGTTGGATATTTCCTTATTAGAGAGGAACAACATTGTTGTTGTTGTTGTTGTTCAGATCTCTAGGATGCCATCAAAGACATATTCATTTCTAAAAATCAAAAGACAGCTATTGTTGACAGATATTGCTGCTTGAAGCATTTCAGTCTTTATTACATCAAAGATGAGGTCTCAAATTCAATTAGCTGTATTAATACATTCTGTCATTAGATAATTTGTGGAAACGCTACACCAAAAAAGAAAAACAAATAAAATCATAATTAAGTCAGATGCCAATCTGTTTATAGCAGATTAATACAACTTAATACAATTATTTCCTGGGGATTTTTTAATATAGCATCTGTTTCAAGTCCATAGCAACATTGCGGATACATCACATCAATCAATTTGAATAAGCGAAGACCACATGAATCCTGTTGGGATGTGATTGACAACGACCAGAACTGTTGTCAATGATTTGATGTTTCAGAGCAGGACTACCCATAATCCTCTGCAACACTAGTGCTGATCAATGAAACGTGTTTTATTAATTTATTTATTTTATGATCACAGTCTCCCTGCAATTCTCCCTCTCACTCAAAACAAACACACACACACACACACACAAACGCATATAAACTAAATTATCAGGCATCTGGCAAGTAAATATAGTGAAGTAATATCCTGAACAACAGAGCTTCAAAGATTCATCACTGCACTGTCTACAGAAATGCAGCTCTCTGAACTCAATCACTGTCTGTTCGTTTGAACCCAGACCATGTCAGGAAATCATCACAATCACTCACGTCAGCACAGTCACTTCCTCCGACACACACCAGATCCCAATCACCCGAATTCTGATCACCTGCACCTGCATCACCAATCAAGTCCGCTATATCTTCTCGCTCCACTCAGTGTTCCAGTGTCCGGTCTACCGGTCACTACTTGAACTTTGCCAGACTCCTTACCTGCATAACTACCTGTCGTTTTCTTACCTCCAGAAGTCTATTACAAGTGACGAGTGCCTGGTGAAGAGTGAGAAAAATATAGTATATATAAAAATAGTATATTTTATAGTTATATATTCAATGCTCATTTTGTGAAAGAAGCACTTCTTCAAATTATATTTTAAATTATCACTAGGCCTATTGTCGCTTGCCCACTTCAGTCATTAGGCCTAATTTTCAAATGAAATTATAGCTAAATGGTTTGCAATGATTAATTTTAAATCTAAATTAAATCAAGGTTTGACCTGTCGTTTTCTTACCTCCAGAAGTCTATTACATCTCCGCGATCCCGATTCTCCTCAGCCCCGGTTCGTCTCCAGGATTCCTGCAACGATCAGAACCCAGATTACCAAGAAGCTAAGAAACCCAGAACTTTCACATATCTCTCATACTCACTTGCCTTCGATCCTGACCATCACAGCATTGTCAATAAACCCATCTGTTTACCTGAACTTCTCTTGTCTCTTGCCTGTTTGTGACGGAAGACCGGACCAAGAACCAACACCTCCATGGATCCCCGTCTTGCATCCACCGCAGAGGTCCTCGAGGAACTGGTCAGCGCCCTCAGGGACTCCCTCACCCCAGTCACCACCCCATCATCTGCCTCTGTAAGTCCCATGGCCCTGTCTGCTTCATATGCTGGTGACGCGGCTGTGTGTGGCGGCTTCCTTCTACAAGTGGATCTGTTTATAGAGATGCAGCCGCAGAAGTTCACAATGGAATGTTTGAAGGTAGCCTTCTTAATTTCCCTCCTAAATGGCAAAGTGCTGGAATGGGCCCGAGCGATATGGAACGCTAAAAGTGCCATAATTAATTCATATGATGCTTTCAAAAATAATTTCAAGGAAGTGTTTGGCTCCACGACGGGAG
>NW_015505339.1:129400-153295 GCF_001515645.1 Sinocyclocheilus grahami | reverse complement strand
ATTAACTTTAAACTTAAAATGGAGGTAAATAAAACAAAATGCACATGAAATTAAAATGTGTAACTGATTGAACAAAAACAGTGGAGATCTGATAAAAAAAAAGGTCTCAGAGAGGTGTTTATTACAAATACAAATGAAAATTAAAGCACATTGAGTTGGCAGAGTGCGAGGGTCGTGAGGTTTGAAGGTAGCCTTCTTAATTTCCCTCCTAAATGGCAAAGTGCTGGAATGGGCCCGAGCGATATGGAACGCTAAAAGTGCCATAATTAATTCATATGATGCTTTCAAAAATAATTTCAAGGAAGTGTTTGGCTCCACGACGGGAGCGCTTTCCGTGTCCGACCAACTTCTGCGCCTGCGTCAAGGCTCCTCCACAACCAGTGAGTGCACACTCGTGACTGGATGCGGATCCATCACTCATGTTGCACCTCGGTGTCGGACAAACAGAAGAAGTGAGGAATATGTTTAGCGTTTAACAGCAGCGGTCACGGTGATGATGAGGCTAGCACCAGTGAAGTGATTGCGGCCGCACACTTTACAATAAGTGACTTTAACTAATGTTATTATTTGATACAAACCACTTATTGTGTACACATTTATGTGGTACTTATATTTTTAAAAATCTGAATGCAATTTCAGTGCAATTAAGTTCTATACTACCCCTGATACTACCCCTATGTCTTATCCCACCCACCCTCAAACCAAACCATACCATAAAAACTGTCCCTAACATTAACCATATCTCACCTCAATAGCAGCAAAAGTCAATTCATTCATTCACAGAAAGTATATTGTACAAACGGCTGGAATGAGGCGGCCCTCCTCAGTGCCTACCGTCAAGGTCTGGACCCTCCCCTTCATGCTCAAATGGCCATCTACAATGACAGCATCGGACTAGAAGGCTTTCTACAAAGAGCACTTGCATCTCGCAACGGTTGTCAGCCTGCCAGCCCCACGAAGCCGCCCACCAGCTTTTCGCGTCCACCGGCGGTCCCTCTGTATCACAGCCCATGCAAATGGATTCTACCTGACTCACTCGGGTAGAGTGAGTGCAACTGCTAACCCAAAACCTCTCAGTTTCAGTTTCAGCCCTTGTCCACTCGGGCTCTTCGGGCAATTTCATATCCTATGACCTCTTAAATCGTCTCCATCTACCATCCATCTACGTCAAGCCCGGGAGCTCCGCCTCGGTGTCGGACAAACAGAAGAAGTGAGGAATATGTTTAGCGTTTAACAGCAGCGGTCACGGTGATGATGAGGCTAGCACCAGTGAAGTGATTGCGGCCGCACCTCTCGTTTCTCATGCCTGCTCCGTGTGTCTGCTGGGCGGCGATCAAACGGGCAGGGCAGCCCTTTTCACGAGTGGACATAGCTATATACGAATCGTGTCTTTTTTTTCTTATCTCGGTTCTTTTGTTGTAAGTTATGCTATTACTCCATTAATTTATACTAGCATATACTGAATGCAATTTCAGTGCAATTAAGTTCTATACTACCCCTGATACTACCCCTATGTCTTATCCCACCCACCCTCAAACCAAACCATACCATAAAAACTGTCCCTAACATTAACCATATCTCACCTCAATAGCAGCAAAAGTCAATTCATTCATTCATTCATATTTATTTTTTTCACAGAAAGTATATTGTACAAACCTATTTTTATACTTTATCTTAAGGTTTCCTTGTTACAGTGTAATTATACAATTAAGTACTGAGTAATATTAATTAACAACATGCACTTACTATAGGTTTAGGATTTGGATTGGGGTTTGGTTTAGGTTTAGTTGCATGTAATAATGCATAATTTACTATAGTAAGCATTGGCCACATTTGACTCTCGAGTCAGGGGGGGGGGGCAAGAAAAGAGCAAAACAAATATATATATATTTTTTTTATTTTTATTTTTATTTTTTTGGATGTATGCATCAAAACAATGCGCTACCATTGCAACGCATTAGGTCAATACAGCGCAGTGAAGAATAACGTAAAAAGGTTGCCTGTGTTTACTAAACTGTGCACCATGAAGCTTTTCTTGCTGCTGATTTCAATGGTGATGCTTCCCGTTTTAAGTGTCAGTTGATGGCCTTTCATTTTTAACCAGGAATGTGCGCGCTGCTTTTCTGGTGTTCATTTAAGTTTTCCGTGTCTTTTTCACTCCCCACCACTAAGATTGAAGATCGGAAGTCTGCATGAGGAAATAATTTCCTTCCTGGTACTAGAGGGACCCATAGTGGATATCATCCTGGGATGCCCCTGGCTCACTCTCCACTCTCCAGAGGTCAGATGGGAACCTTGTGATATCACTCGCTGGAACGAGTCATGCCAGAGAAACTGCATCGAATCTTTTGTTGTAAGTTATGCTATTACTCCATTAATTTATACTAGCATATACTGTATATCCAGCACTCCCTGAACGCAGTCTCTGGCTTTTTGCCAGTCAAGCGCAAGCAAGCAGGGACGCGTCTAGAGTAATAATGACTCTGATCTGATCATAAAGTCTTTCCGAGTCACAGGGCTCAAGTCCAAGTTTTTATTTTTATTTTTATTTTTTTGGATGTATGCATCAAAACAATGCGCTACCATTGCAACGCATTAGGTCAATACAGCGCAGTGAAGAATAACGTAAAAAGGTTGCCTGTGTTTACTAAACTGTGCACCATGAAGCTTTTCTTGCTGCTGATTTCAATGGTGATGCTTCCCGTTTTAAGTGTCAGTTGATGGCCTTTCATTTTTAACCAGGAATGTGCGCGCTGCTTTTCTGGTGTTCATTTAAGTTTTCCGTGTCTTTTTCACGTGTCACTTGAAATGTGTCCGTTTTGAATCATTGTGGTGAGACACGTGAGGAAAAATAAACGATCAGTTGTGGGACTATTCTGCTTAAATTCCATACCATTCATTTCTAAACTTTCTACCATCTGTTACTGGAAATTAAATTACTGGTTGATATGTCCCGATCTTGATAACGCACGCGTCCATTAATTTATACTAGCATATACTGTATATCCAGCACTCCCTGAACGCAGTCTCTGGCTTTTTGCCAGTCAAGCGCAAGCAAGCAGGGACGCGTCTAGAGTAATAATGACTCTGATCTGATCATAAAGTCTTTCCGAGTCACAGGGCTCAAGTCCAAGTCAAGTCTCGAGTCATTGATGTCAAAGTCTAAGTCGAGTCTCAAGTCTTCTTTAATTATGTCGAGTCGAGTCGCAAGTCATCAAATTTGGGACTCGAGTCCGAGTCAAGTCTCGAGTCATGTGACTCTAGTCCACACCCCTGGTAAGCGCTGTAATAACAAATTACTGCCAAGATTCAATAGTTAATCTTTAACCTGTGCAAAAACTGCACTCAAAGCAAAAGGTCTAGGCGGCGTAGTGTTGTGTATATCAGATTCAATGTCACAAGGTTCAAGAGTTGAGTAACATCTTCTCTGAATATGAGAATGTTGCCTTTGGCAAACTCACCCAATGACATGAGGGTGCTCGGTGGTGAGGAGAGCAAGTGGTGGCTTGTCCCTCTCGATGAGCCAGACAGTGTATTGTCCACTCTGCCTGGGGTGCAAAAACACTGTGATATCCAGACCACAGGGCCGATGGGTGGCACGTAGCCAAGGGCTCAGAACCCATGGCCCCATCAGAGCTGAGCTATTCACTGTGAGAAACCGCCCTGGAGAAACAAACAAAGAGAAAGATGCATTTATGTCAAAGAGCAAAATACTTCAAAATCTCCACTTGTTCCACCAGCCAGAGACCAACATTTTATTCCTCAGATTTTATTGTTTTTGAAATTTAGTTCTCAGCTATGTTGAAATGTCTTTTCATCAGATGTCTTTTCTAAAATTGGACCCACTTTACAATGTGTCCGTTTTGAATCATTGTGGTGAGACACGTGAGGAAAAATAAACGATCAGTTGTGGGACTATTCTGCTTAAATCCCATACCATTCATTTCTAAACTTTCTACCATCTGTTACTGGAAATTAAATTACTGGTTGATATGTCCCGATCTTGATAACGCACGCGTTTAATCCGTGAACTGGATCTCGCTCAGGACGCGCGCTGTCTGTGGAAGTTTGGCCAGGGCACTTCCAGAATAAATCACTGAGGCTTTTTTGTCCCTTCTATTGCTTATAATTGATATTTCCAGAAAGAATCCAGCATCATTCCCTAAACTTTGCAGCATGTATGTGTACATAAAACGAAAGTTTAATTCAAATTCTGAATGTATTATTGCCTAGAAAACACATAAAGCGTGCTCCCTTTATTGTCACTAAAAGCATCACCCATCAAAGTTCATCGCGATCACACAAAGTTCCGTTATAATCAAGCTCTCTAAACGACACTATGAATCTCTTATTTACATCGCGTCTGCATTTAGTTAGTCATGAGATGATTCACGAGCGTGCAAAACTGGCATTTTAAGCGGTGAGTGAATTCTGAAAAACTACAACGTTTCTGATTGGCCATTGCCTTGAAGAAATCAACAGATATGTCTGTGATTGGCTACATTCCTCAACGCCGCAGAAACACATAGGATAGTTTGCCAGATCTTTAATTGCTTGTCTAGATCTTTAACTAAGTCTAAGATTTTAGACTTTAGGCACAATCTGAGACTTTAAGATTTCTGAAACTCTAGAGGACATGCTGGGGACACTTTCTCGGGAGAAACATCTGTGATGCTTGAGACATTAGAATAAGCCTTAATTTGCTCTTCATTTAATCTCATTATTGCCTAGGAGAAACAGTTATCCTGATCTTGGTAACACCTCCATGCAGCTAATTTATGTGAAACTACAGATACAATCTGCTTGAATGCAGAGACACTAAAATTAGACTCTTTGCCATGCTTGAGTTTGTGAAATCACATTTTTCTACATATGTCAAACAGGCAATAAAATCTGATTTCAATGAATTAGTTTATTAAGCTCAAACCAGGCATTTTTTTTCAGGATGGTCCAGCAAAGATTTGCCAATAATGTGACAATTAAGCTTGCAAAAAGGCAATTTTTTATTTTATACAGATGTCTTCTTTGCAATCTCTCCCATGCATTTTTAACAAGTGGCCTGTTTCCTCTTCATACCATCTCTGTACACTTCTTAGAGAGTCTGCGGGTATCTGAATCTGGAAGAGTATGTGTGAAAGTGAAATTCGCAGATCCGTGGCCCAGGCAGCCGACAGTGAGCCCATGTAGAGCCAAAATAGATGAGTGAGGGGGGGAAATGACAACACACCAGAGGAAAACGAAATAAATAATGAAAGAGAGGAGAGAAATCAAAGCACTGTCTGTGGGCTTTGATTTAGAGTCCTCCCTCTCAACAGCCTCATTCAGCTCCCTCAATCAGGAAATTTTCCACAGGGCCAGAGCACGGAAATAAGACAAAAGAGACCTTCTTTTGATAGAAAAGGAATGAAAACAACATCAGGGTAAAAAATGGAGGAAAAATGCAAGCCCGGGAGCTCCGCTAGGGCGTGGGCGGGTGCAGTTTCACTCCCCACCACTAAGATTGAAGATCGGAAGTCTGCATGAGGAAATAATTTCCTTCCTGGTACTAGAGGGACCCATAGTGGATATCATCCTGGGATGCCCCTGGCTCACTCTCCACTCTCCAGAGGTCAGATGGGAACCTTGTGATATCACTCGCTGGAACGAGTCATGCCAGAGAAACTGCATCGAATATCGCATGCTGAACTCCCAGATGGTGAAACTACCATACCCACTTCCCCTGGTCCCAGCCGCCCTCGAGGAACTCCGTGGAGCTAGCGTCTTCTCCAAACTGGACCTGCAGAGCGTGTACAACCTCATTCGAATCAGGGAGGGGGACGAGTGGAAGACGGTGTTCATTACCCACGCAGGTCACTATGAATATTGGGTCATGCGGTATGGCCTGTCAAACTCCCTGCCCGTCTTCCAAAGCTTCATGAACGAGGTGTTCCGGGAGTTCCTCAATAAGTTTGTGATTGTCTACATTGATGATATTCTCATCTACTCCCGGAACCTGGCCAAACATCGCCACCATGTCACGCAGGTTCTTCAGAAGCTACGTCAACACCAGCTGTATCTGAAATTGGAGAAGTGCGAATTCCATCGCTCCTCAGTCCAGTTCCTTGGATATGTCATCAACAAGGAAGGTATCCAGATGGACCAGGAGAAGGTTAAGGCCATCAGGGAATGGCCACTTCCACAGTCGGTGAAGGAGTTACAAAGATTCCTGAGATTCGCGAACCTCTATCGACTGTTTGTGAAGAGTTTCAGCATGCTCACGGCCCCTTTTACGTCCATGCTACGAGGCAAACCCAAGTCCCTGTCCTGGAACTGCCTTTCCCGCGAAACATTCAACCAGCTCAAAGAGGCCTTCAGCACGGCCCCCATGCTTCACCATCCGGATCACCAGGTACCATTTGTGGTGGAAGTGGACCGTGCTGTCACAGCAATGTGGGGAACTTCCAATCCTCCATCCTTTCGCTTATTTCTCCAGGAAACTGAACCCGTGTGGAGCAGAATTATGACATCAGCAATCAGGAACTGTTCGCCATCAAACTGGCCCTGGAGGAGTGGCGTCACTGGCTGGAGGGAGCCCATCACCCTTTCTCAATGATCACTGATCATAATAATCTCAAATATCTCCGTGAAGCCAAAAGACTCAACCCTCATCAAGCCCGATGGGCTTTGTTCTTCACAAGGTTTCAATTCACAATCACTTACAGACCTGGAAATCGCAATTGCAAGGCTGATGCGCTATCCCGTCTTCACTCCCCCGACATTCCAACAGAACCAGAACCCATTCTCCCTCCAGCCCTGATCGTCAGCCCCATACAGTGGAACATTAACCAGGATATCCGTGACGCCACTCGCACCGAACCTGCTCCGCCGGGCTGCCCAGAAGGGAAGACATACGTTCCCACCTCCCAGCGTCAGACCCTTCTGGGCTCAGTGCATGAAGTACCGGGCTCTGGACACCCAGGCAGGCAACGGACCCTCTCGCTCCTCCAGGCTCGGTACTGGTGGCCCAGTATGGCCCGGGATGTCAACAGGTACGTCCAAAGCTGTTCAGTCTGTGCCATGTCTTAAAACCCACGTCATCTCCCCGTAGGCAAGCTCATCCCACTGCTCGTCCCCCGTAGACCCTGGTCCCATATTGGAGGGGATTTCGTCACTGACCTCCCTGCCCCGGGGGGTAACCTGTATCCTTGTTGTGGTTGATCGCTTCTCCAAGGCCTGTAAGTTCATCCCTCTCAAGGGTCTACCAACAGCATTTGACACAGCTGAATACCTATTCACTCAGGTCTTCCGGAACTATGGCCTCCCGGAGGAGGTTGTTTCAGACCGAGGTCCCCAATTCATCTCCCTTCTTCCGCTTACTGGGAGTGACAGTAACCTTGTCCTCGGGGTACCATCCACAGACGAATGGCCAGACTGAACGAAGGATCCAGGAGCTCCCGCCATATTGGTCCGTTCCCAATACAGAGGCAGATCAACCAAGTCACCCACCTTCTTCAGCTTCCACCAAGATACAAAATTCACCCCTCATTCCACGTCTCACACCTTGTTCTTCCTCCTCCTCCAGATCCACTGAGCCGGAAGCACCCCCTCCTCCTGAGGTTCTGGACCAGCCCTCAATGTCCCAGGTGAAAGAAATCCTAAATTTGTGGTGACAGGGCGGCCAGTTACAATATCTCATAGACTGGGAAGGATATATATACTATATACTGGATCCATCACTGCTGGAAGAATTCCACCACAACCATCCAAACCGTCCCGCACCCCAAAGTCGCGGTCGCCCTCGTCGCCGCCCCTAGAGGAGGGGGTAATGTCAGGAAATCATCACAATCACTCACGTCAGCACAGTCACCTCCTCCGACATACACCAGATCCCAATCACCCGAATTCTGATCACCTGCACCTGCATCACCAATCAAGTCCACTATATCTTCTCACTCCACTCAGTGCTCCAGTGTCCGGTCTACCATTCACTACCTGAACTTTGCCAGACTCCTTACCTGCATAACTACCTGTTGTTTCCTTACCTCCAGAAGTCTATTACGTCGCCACGATCCCGATTCTCCTCAGCCCCGGTTTGTCTCCAGGATTCCTGCAACGATCAGAACCCATATTACCAAGAAGCTAAGAAACCCAGAACTTTCACATATCTCTCATACTCACCTGCCTTCGATCCTGACCATCAAAGCATTGTCAATAAACCCATCTGTTTACCTGAACTCCTCTTGTCTCTTGCCTGTTTGTGACAGACCACAGGTTCAACAAAATTAAAATTGTATTAGTTATAGTATAGTTGTCACAATTCGCTGGAGCACGGGCACGAGGAAACGAGGAGACGTGGAGATTTCACAGAATGAGAGTATTTTAATGATCCAATAAGGAGACACAGAGCACAAGGATGACGTTCACAACAAGTAGAGCCGACAAAACCAAACTGAACAGACTGGGGCTTATAAACACAGGGCAATCAGGGGAACACAGGAGCATGGAATGATAAAGTAATCAAACTAAACAAGAACAGGAAAAAGACCATAAAAGGAAACACAGGAAGAACTACGGAGGCAAAATGGGTCCAAAAGTCTGACATTTCGCCCCCTCCCGGAAGGTGCGTCCTCGCACTGTAGATACAACAGAGGGAGGTTTGGGTGGGAACTTGGGAGGAGGCTCAGGAGGAGGACGGACACCCGGGATGGGGCCGGCAGACAGAGTCCAATGGGGGTGACGAAGGCGAGAGGAGCCAGGGAGGAAACAGGAGGGGCTTAGAGTAGGAGGAGTCAAGCTGGACCCAGGCCACAGCCATTGCGATGACCCACGGTGGAGCCGACGGAGAGGGGAGCCATGGAGGAGGAATGGCCACTGACTCCAGGGGGCCGACCAATGGCGGCGGAGCAGGTGGTGGAGGAGCCCGAGGCGGAGATGGAGAGCCAACGAGCCAGGGGGATGCCGAGGATCCGGGGGGCCAGGGTGAAGCCCAGGGCTCTGGCGACCAAGGCAGAGGTGGAGATCCGGAGATCCGCAGCAGAGCCGGATTGACTGAAGACCAAGGTGGAGCTGGCAGGAAGGAAGAAGCCCAATGGAGCCAGTGGGACGGAGCGACGAGGTGCAGCTGGAGGAGCGGAGTCCTGAGGCGATGGCGGGTCGACACCCGACCAAGGCGAAGCCGGAGGGACGAGGGAGCCCGGTGGAGCTGGTGGATCGACGGGTGATGGTGGAGGTGAGGGCGCTAGGAGCCGAGGTGAAGCCTCTGGGTCTACGGGCTGAGGCGGAGTCCGGGCCTCGGAGGCTGAAGGCAGAGGTGAGGGCTGCTCCAGCCACGGCGACGATGGAGGATGGCAGACCTGCGGCGCTCACACCGTATTGATGGTGGGCTGAGAGCGAGCAGAGGGGCTGAAAGACGACAGCGGAGCAGGAGGCAGGATGGTGGTACTAGCTAACAGCCGGACCAGTCTCGTATGGTCCTCGAGAGATCTGTCCCCCTGCTCCAGCAGGAGGAGGAGGAATTCTGGCGGGTGAAGGGATCCATAAGGGGAAACACAACGGAAACAAAAAAACTGAGAGAAAAAAACGGAAAACTAAATAAGGAGGGTAGACACACAGAGGTAACTGTATTAGGTCGGGTCTTCTGTCACAGTTCGCTGGAGCACGAGGAAACGTGGAAATTTCACAGAACGAGAATCTTTTAATGATCCAATAAGGAGACACAGAGCACAAGGATGACGTTCACAACAAGTAGACCCGACAAAACCAAACTGAACAGACTGGGGCTTATAAACACAGACCATCAGGGGAACACGGGTGCATGGAATCATGATGTAATCAAACTAAACAAGAACAGGAAAAAGACCATAAAATGAAACACAAGAAGAACTACGGAGGCAAAACAGGTCCAAAAGTCTGACAATAGTTTATGTATGTGTGATTTTTTTTCTACCTGTTTTGTAATGTATCATTCATGAATGAATGAATTATTTTTATTATTATAATAGCACATCTCTTTTACATCTTCATTTTTAAGTATGTGTTAAATCAAAATTAATGAAATTCCAGGATGTCTTTAGTAAGCAGGCAGCCACTCGCCTTCCACCGCAACGGCCATGGGACTGTGCCATCGACTTGCTGCCTGGGGCAAAACTCCCTAAGGCTAGAGTATACCCACTTTCCATCCCAGAGCGCAAGGCCATGGAGGATTACATCCAGGAGGCTCTTAAGCAAGGTTTCATCCGACCATCCACCTCCCCGGCAGCCTCGAGCTTCTTCTTTGTGGGCAAGAAGAACGGGGGCTTGAGGCCGTGCATCGACTATCACATGCTGAACTCCCAGATGGTGAAACTACCATACCCACTTCCCCTGGACCTGCGGAGCGCGTATAACCTCGTTCGCATCAGGGAGGGCAACGAGTGGAAGACGGCGTTCATTACCCCCGCAGGCCACTATGAATATCGGGTCATGCTGTATGGCCTGTCAAACTCCCCGTCCGTCTTCCAAAGCTTCATGAACGAGGTTTTCCGGGAGTTCCTCAATTTGTTTGTGGTTGTCTACATTGATGATATTCTCATCTACTCCCGGAACCTGGCCGAACATCGCCACCACGTCACGCAGGTCCTTCAGAAGCTACGTTAACACCAGCTGTATCTGAAATTGGAGAAGTGCGAATTCCATCGCTCCTCTGTCCAGTTCCTCGGATATGTCATCAACAAGGAAAGTATCCAGATGGACCAGGAGAAGGTTAAGGTCATCAGGGAATGGCCGCTTCCACAGTCGGTGAAGGAGTTACAAAGATTCCTGGGATTCGCGAATTTCTATCGACGGTTTGTGATGAGTTTCAGCATGCTCACGGCCCCTCTTACTTCCATGCTACGAGGCAAACCCAAGTCCCAGTCCTGGAACAGCCTTGCCCGCGAAACATTCAACCAGCTCATGGAGGCCTTCAGCATGGCCCCCATACTTCACCATCCGGATCCCCAGGTACCATTTGTAGTGGAAGTGGACGCCTCTACCACCGGCGTTGGGGCCGTGCTGTCACAGCAATGTGGGGAACTTCCAATCCTCCATCCTTGCGCTTACTTCTTCAGGAAATTGAATCCGGCGGAGCAGAATTATGACATCGGCAATTGGGAACTGCTCGCCATCAAACTGGCCCTGGAGGAGTGGCGTCACTGGCTGGAGGGAGCCCATCACCCTTTTTCAGTGATCTCTGATCATAAGAATCTCCAATATCTCCGTGAAGCCAAAATACTCAACCCTCGTCAAGCATGATGGGCTTTGTTCTTCACAAGGTTTCAATTCACAATCACTTACAGACCTGGAAATCACAATTGCAAGGCTGATGCGCTATCCCGTCTTCACTCTCCCGACATTCCAACAGAACCAGAACCCATTCTCCCTCCAGCCCTGATCGTCAGCCCCATACAGTGGAACATTAACAAGGATATCCGTGATGCCACTCGCACAGAACCTGCTCTGCCGGGCTGCCCAGAAGGGAAGACGTACATTCCCACCTCCCAGCGTCAGACCCTTCTGTGCTCAGTGCATGAATTACCGGGCTCTGGGCACCCAGGCAGGCAACGGACCCTCTCGCTCCTCCAGGCTCGGTACTGGTGGCCCAGTATAGCCCGGGATGTCAACAGGTACGTCCAAAGCTTTTCAGTCTGTACCATGTCTAAAACCCCACGTCATCTCCCCGTAGGCAAGCTCGTCCCACTGCCTGTGCCCCGTAGACTCTGGTCCCACATTGGAGTGGATTTCGTCATTGACCTCCCTGCCTCGGAGGGTAACACCTGTATCCTTGTTGTGGTTGATCGCTTCTCCAAGGCCTGGAAGTTCATCCCTCTCAAGGGTCTACCAACAGCATTTGACACAGCTGAATGCCTATTCACTCAGGTCTTTTGGGAACTATGGCCTCCCAGAGGAGGTCGTTTCAGACCGAGGACCCCAGTTCATCTTCCGAGTCTGGAAGGCCTTCTTCCGCTTACTGGGAGTGACAGTAAGCTTGTCCTCGGGGTACCATCCACAGACGAATGGCCAGACTGAACGAAGGATCCAGGAGCTCGGGACGTTAACTCCGGTCATACTGCCATGACGATCAGCACAGCTGGAGCCGCAACCTTCCTTGGGCCGAATATGCACAAAACTCCCTCTGTCAGAATACCACCGGCCTGACCCCTTTCCAGTGCATGCTCGGTTACCAACCCCCGTTCTTCCCCAGGACAGAAGAGCCCTCGGAGGTTCCAGCTGTGGACTACTGGTTCCAAGAAAGTGTGGGACTCGGCTCACGTCCAGCTCCAACAAGAAGTGCAGAGGCATAAGATCTTCGCCGATGCCCGGCGTACCGCTACTCCCACCTACCAGCCTGGAGAGCTGGTTTGGCTGTCCACCTGGGATCTGCGCCTCCACCTGTCCTGTAAAAAGCTGAGTACCCGCTATATTGGTCCGTTCCCAATACAGAGGCAGATCAACCAAGTCACCTACCTTCTTCAATTTCCCCCAAGGTACACAATTCACCCCTCATTCCACGTCTCACACCTTGTTCTTCCTCCTCCTCCAGATCCACTGAGCCGGAAGCACCCCCTCCTCCTGAGGTTCTGGACCAGCCCTCAATGTCCCAGGTGAAAGAAATCCTAAATTTGTGGTGACAGGGCGGCCAGTTACAATATCTCATAGACTGGGAAGGATATATATACTATATACTGGATCCATCACTGCTGGAAGAATTCCACCACAACCATCCAAACCGTCCCGCACCCCAAAGTCGCGGTCGCCCTCGTCGCCGCCCCTAGAGGAGGGGGTAATGTCAGGAAATCATCACAATCACTCACGTCAGCACAGTCACCTCCTCCGACATACACCAGATCCCAATCACCCGAATTCTGATCACCTGCACCTGCATCACCAATCAAGTCCACTATATCTTCTCACTCCACTCAGTGCTCCAGTGTCCGGTCTACCATTCACTACCTGAACTTTGCCAGACTCCTTACCTGCATAACTACCTGTTGTTTCCTTACCTCCAGAAGTCTATTACGTCGCCACGATCCCGATTCTCCTCAGCCCCGGTTTGTCTCCAGGATTCCTGCAACGATCAGAACCCATATTACCAAGAAGCTAAGAAACCCAGAACTTTCACATATCTCTCATACTCACCTGCCTTCGATCCTGACCATCAAAGCATTGTCAATAAACCCATCTGTTTACCTGAACTCCTCTTGTCTCTTGCCTGTTTGTGACAGACCACAGGTTCAACAAAATTAAAATTGTATTAGTTATAGTATAGTTGTCACAATTCGCTGGAGCACGGGCACGAGGAAACGAGGAGACGTGGAGATTTCACAGAATGAGAGTATTTTAATGATCCAATAAGGAGACACAGAGCACAAGGATGACGTTCACAACAAGTAGAGCCGACAAAACCAAACTGAACAGACTGGGGCTTATAAACACAGGGCAATCAGGGGAACACAGGAGCATGGAATGATAAAGTAATCAAACTAAACAAGAACAGGAAAAAGACCATAAAAGGAAACACAGGAAGAACTACGGAGGCAAAATGGGTCCAAAAGTCTGACATTTCGCCCCCTCCCGGAAGGTGCGTCCTCGCACTGTAGATACAACAGAGGGAGGTTTGGGTGGGAACTTGGGAGGAGGCTCAGGAGGAGGACGGACACCCGGGATGGGGCCGGCAGACAGAGTCCAATGGGGGTGACGAAGGCGAGAGGAGCCAGGGAGGAAACAGGAGGGGCTTAGAGTAGGAGGAGTCAAGCTGGACCCAGGCCACAGCCATTGCGATGACCCACGGTGGAGCCGACGGAGAGGGGAGCCATGGAGGAGGAATGGCCACTGACTCCAGGGGGCCGACCAATGGCGGCGGAGCAGGTGGTGGAGGAGCCCGAGGCGGAGATGGAGAGCCAACGAGCCAGGGGGATGCCGAGGATCCGGGGGGCCAGGGTGAAGCCCAGGGCTCTGGCGACCAAGGCAGAGGTGGAGATCCGGAGATCCGCAGCAGAGCCGGATTGACTGAAGACCAAGGTGGAGCTGGCAGGAAGGAAGAAGCCCAATGGAGCCAGTGGGACGGAGCGACGAGGTGCAGCTGGAGGAGCGGAGTCCTGAGGCGGTGGCGAAGCCCAGGGCTCTGGCGACCAAGGCAGAGGTGGAGATCCGGAGATCCGCAGCAGAGCCGGATTGACTGAAGACCAAGGTGGAGCTGGCAGGAAGGAAGAAGCCCAATGGAGCCAGTGGGACGGAGCGACGAGGTGCAGCTGGAGGAGCGGAGTCCTGAGGCGATGGCGGGTCGACACCCGACCAAGGCGAAGCCGGAGGGACGAGGGAGCCCGGTGGAGCTGGTGGATCGACGGGTGATGGTGGAGGTGAGGGCGCTAGGAGCCGAGGTGAAGCCTCTGGGTCTACGGGCTGAGGCGGAGTCCGGGCCTCGGAGGCTGAAGGCAGAGGTGAGGGCTGCTCCAGCCACGGCGACGATGGAGGATGGCAGACCTGCGGCGCTCACACCGTATTGATGGTGGGCTGAGAGCGAGCAGAGGGGCTGAAAGACGACAGCGGAGCAGGAGGCAGGATGGTGGTACTAGCTAACAGCCGGACCAGTCTCGTATGGTCCTCGAGAGATCTGTCCCCCTGCTCCAGCAGGAGGAGGAGGAATTCTGGCGGGTGAAGGGATCCATAAGGGGAAACACAACGGAAACAAAAAAACTGAGAGAAAAAAACGGAAAACTAAATAAGGAGGGTAGACACACAGAGGTAACTGTATTAGGTCGGGTCTTCTGTCACAGTTCGCTGGAGCACGAGGAAACGTGGAAATTTCACAGAACGAGAATCTTTTAATGATCCAATAAGGAGACACAGAGCACAAGGATGACGTTCACAACAAGTAGACCCGACAAAACCAAACTGAACAGACTGGGGCTTATAAACACAGACCATCAGGGGAACACGGGTGCATGGAATCATGATGTAATCAAACTAAACAAGAACAGGAAAAAGACCATAAAATGAAACACAAGAAGAACTACGGAGGCAAAACAGGTCCAAAAGTCTGACAATAGTTTATGTATGTGTGATTTTTTTTCTACCTGTTTTGTAATGTATCATTCATGAATGAATGAATTATTTTTATTATTATAATAGCACATCTCTTTTACATCTTCATTTTTAAGTATGTGTTAAATCAAAATTAATGAAATATTTTTGTTTTTACTCTATGGAAGTTTTAACATTATGTAGAGACACACACATTATGATAAACATTATGAATCTGCCAATATGGTATCCACAGTTATCACTCTCAACTCTCTTAATTAACTGTAATAATTATTTAACTTTTTAATAGCTGATATTAGCAGAAATAATGTGTGATAGATTTGATTCCTACATCTCCCACATAAGCACCACCAATCAGTGGCTACCGAAAAAGCTATAATTCTTTATCTCTGATAATCTAATTGTTCCCTCTCCTTTTGTCTCTATATTCCCAATATCGTTATTTCCATAATTGCCTTGTAAAAAGTTATTTCATAGAACGCATTCAGACAAAACTGCAATACTTTTGTATAAAGCAAATCATTCAAAGGTCACAAAGAATGTCAGAATTGTAAAAGAGCAAGAAGTAAAAGGTCAAGAAAACACACTGCAGCAAAAGGACAGGGGAACATTTTTTTTTAAAAATTCATTGATATGTCATGAAAAAAATTCATAATACATCCTCCATAGAGTATGCCTAGAGTAAAGCAGCTGTGCAGGAAACGTGACACATGTGACCGCAGCATTTGAAATGAACACATAGCCTGGGAAAGTTTATAAAGACAGATTAACTTAAAGCAGCAGCCAAGCAGTCAGTTTTGCTTTAGGTTTTCAGGAAAGTGAAAGATTTAGCCTAACTTGGTAATCATGATGGACCATCTTTCCACCAATAATTGGAAAATAAAATACAACCATGGAGTTCAACCATTAGCTTTAGTTTGTGGTTTCATTTTCAAATTGTAGATGTAGAAAGAAAGAAAAAAATAAAAATCAGTGTGCCCCCCCACCCCTCTTTTTGGATGAGAAATAAAATCAATAGGTAATATGCCTTCTTGGTTAGATTTCTGTGACATTATACGATGATGGGGATTTCAGAGAAGGGCCAAAGTTCTGCTCCACATTGATCGCGGTAAGAAATTGAGAATAAAGACCTTTCTTTAACTGAATGACTGTGGATGAAAAATTTGCTTTATTAAAATATTGTGTTTAATGTTCCGCTCCTTTGCCCAGGCGTCTTTGTCTTTTCGGTTGCTGGTCAATGTGATTTATAGAAGCTCAATGAGAAACAAAGTAAAAAATGAACTGAGTCATGCAAGAGAAAATTATCCAGGCTCCATTTGCAGAATGAAATTGACTTCTGAAAATCGGAACGTGTACAAAAAATATCAATGAGTTGACTGAATGGGCATGTACTTGTGTGCGTTTTTGGCAGGTTGTCAAAGACGAGTGTAAATGGTCACAGCGGGTGTAATAAAGAACATGAAAGTGGTGGTGACAGGTAGTGCTGACCTGAAACCGCTTTGATAAACAGGTAGAAAGAGACCTGATGGCGGTAAAATTATATAAACAAATCACTGGCTGTCTTTGTAGAGGAGACGAAAAGGAATTAATCCATAAATTAGCGAGACCCCCTCCGGCATAAACACCTCTGGCATCCGCTAGTTTCCCGGCAGTGACAGATCTGTAGCCAGCTGAAAGTCCTGTTTAGGCCATTTATCCAGCGACAGAAGCACAGAGCTACAAAAGAAATATGACTGGAGAGCTGCACCCCTCCTGAGTGGTGTTATTACCTGATTAGGTTACATTAAAAGCATGTAATAACTCCATTTGTGTCAAATAAGACCCAACTTCTCTGTTCTGCTTTGCCTATTAGAGATTATTTTACAAATGCTCCATCCAGGGAGTTAAGAAGCGAAGGAATATTAATAAAACAGAGTGCTGGAGCTAACAAAACAGTATGAACTAACAAATTCACCAGTTTTAAGTCAAAAGCTCTATCGTTTACTAATTTGACACTAGCTAATGCTGTTTACACACAGAGCACAATATGTCTACTGCTGTGATTTGCTGTGGGCGAAAATGACAATATGATTGATTTATTGGAATATATTTATTTTAAAGCATGGATCATAAATAGTCATCCAAATAATGACATTTGCATGTCATAGGGATGTGTGGGAGGATATTCCATGATGAGATTAAGTTTTAGAAAGCTTAAAAGACAAACCATAGAAATATGGTATAAAGTTAACAGACAGAAGTTTGCCATGAGGAATATACTGAGAGAGGCCAAATTAAAGAAGTCAAATATTATGGGGTAATGACATGACACTCAATTTTTATGTATGTATGTATTTATTTATGCAATTTTTGAGAGGCCTAATGTCAATCCCTTTTATTATTTACTAGATTTTTTTTCTAGGAAACAATCATAAAACATTATATAAAATATTTGTACTAGATTATTTTAAAAAGATTTTCCTTTTCTTTATCATATACACTCTTATTTACCATTGACATATACAAATTATGTATCATAATTCTCAGATTATAAGAATATGAGAACTAGCATCCGGATACACTTTTAAAGATCTAATAAAGAACTGTGTTCTTGTTTTACTGTATTGCTTGCAATACAAATTCCAGACACTGTTCAGATTAGTACAAGCTAGACGGGGAGGAATTAAAGAAAGCAAAGGCTTTTATTTTTTTTAGATTGCTGTCAAATGTTGGAGATGGGTTTTCAGTTGTTGCTTAAAAAAGACCCTCTGCGGTGAAATCAAGTTTTTAATGTTGTTTAAATGTCTACCTGGTGTTTTAATGTGCTTAAAGATAAACCATGAGCAAATTCATCAGTCAACACAGTTGCAGAGGATTTTCGCCTTAAAACTGTGGTGTACCTAAATCAGTCTCAAAAACACGGTTAAAAAAAAAACACACCTGTTTTCTGCTGTCACAAACATTTAACCAACCCCATCAACCTGCGGCACAGGGCTTTTCATATTATCATCTCCACTGGTTAAAGGTTTCTATTCACAATGCGATTTTGTGGTGTTAAGTAAATATCATATCTACTATGCATATCTGTTGATTTCATCAATTCAATGGCCAGTCAGAGGTGTTTAAGTCAATCAGAATCCACTCACTGCTCAAAACGCCAGAGTTTTGTTCAGTGCTGAGTTCTGCATGCTCGCCAATCCTCTCATTATAGCAAATAAAATGTAGACACGATGTAAATAAGAGATTCTTTGTGCAGTGCAGAGCTTCAGTGATTATAATGGAACTTTGTGAGATCGCGATGCTCTCAGATGAGTGACAGCTTTTCAGTGATTATAAGGGGAGCGTTCTTTGCATGCTTTCTAGGCTATAATTTGAATACATTCACTCAATGATTCATTCTCGAAACTACCATGAATGGCATAGCGATAACTATTAATCCAAGACTGCCACTGCCATTGTGTAGCGTTTACTATACATCTGCTAACTGAGAGAAAGTAGAGAAGATCTGAGCTGGTGTGAATGAGTGGAAGAGGGGACTAATTGCATATCCATAGATTCGCATATACTCAATGAGGTAAGGGTGTAGAGTTACATTCAAGCCCTTTTTAAAGTTATTTTGAATCAGTTTATTAGTTTTGATTCTTTAGTGGAAGGTTTTATGAACAGTTAAAAAATATATTAAAACATTTTTTTTTTTCAAATTTGAGCTTTAATTTTAGAGTTCTGGCTGTATCCTCATTTTGAATTCTATCACATCTTTAGAGATACTTCAGATGTAGTTTGTGCATGCAAGTTGTTCTATATGATGACTGAGTTCACTAGTATTAATATTCCAGAGCTCAGCATGCAGGTATGTCGCTAAATTTAGTGTTTATGTTTTGTTTAAATGTCAAATTAGAAGAGCTAAATAGCAGTTTTTGTGTTGAAGTGCATATCAGGCATGTTCAACTCAGCAGGGCACTACGGAAATCTTGAAGTATGGTCTTCGACTGATTGGAAACCATTATCGCCACATTCAGTCATGCTCAACAAGTTTCCCACTTGATTACACATGCCAGTTTCCCGTAGGCACAGCTGTGCACATACACAAACACTCTTAAACACAGACTATGGTGATTTTAAGGCACGGTTAGCGACAGATTACATCCACGCCGGCCAGATGTGCAATATTCAAATAAGTGAACAGATTAATTAGGGTGGTGTTTATCATTCCCCATCCCTCCTTTGTAGCTCCAGCTCCCTCCTCCGAGGCTGCGGCAGACGCCTCGCCTCATCCCATACACAACAGCGGATTTAATTAGCCAGCTGACTGAGCCAGAAGTTTAATTATTCACCAGTGCAGCGAGAGGCTATGAGGAAACAGATGAACTACACTTAAGTGGAGCCAGTCACCCACCCTTAGAAATGCATTGCTAATGGTGCAGACAAGGGGTCAGCTACGCTTGCAGATGCTCCAAAGCCACATAGCAGTGTGGCCAATGAGGCTGATGGGAGGCGAAACTGTGACCTTTCAGCCTCTTGCTGCAGTGCTATATTCCTTCTCTTTCTTGCAAACGTTCTAAAAAGCTCAGTTACAGTCAGTTTAAGCCTTATATAATTTAAAGAAAAAACAGGGTAATATCTCAAATCGGTCAGGCATACAATATGTCCCGATCTTATTTCACCACATAATCAAAGGGAAGTAATAAGACATTTTGAAATGACCGTGGCATTAATTTAAAGTGCACTTTTATATGGGTAAACTGTAGAAAATAGTTTCCAATTTAAACCTGTTTCATTCAGTTGGTCTAAAAGCAAATGTAATCCACAGAACCAATAATAATAATAATAATAATAATAATAATAATAATAAAGTGTATACAATTCAGAGAAAGTACATGTAAAGGCTGGCACTTTTGAATATTACTCAAATATTAACAATAATAATCATTTCAAATAAGTTTTTTTTTTTTTACTTTGAACTTCAAGTGCTATGATCTATAATTTCACTCCATTAAACTGAAGAAATGTGAAGCTAAAATCTTCAGTCAATTCAAGGAGAAGAGGAGCGAGACAAATGCAGCTGATAAACCACAGCACACCCAAGGGACACGCTACTATTCACGCCTCAAAATTGTCAAGTGGAAGTAAACAGGAGCTCTGAGGAATGATTATAGGATGCCAGACCCAATTCTCTTCCTGGAGTCTTCCCTATTTGACACGCTCATAAAACAGAAACAAACGCTAACAACACATGCATCATGTGCCCTTTTACTCGAGCACACAGATCATGCAATAGGTTAGCTGGAAGCAGACAAATGATAGCTTATATAGAGCACTTCCCTAGTAAATAACATGGAAATACTGACAGGGTTTGATCAGTGGGCTTTCTTAACAACCCAGCAACACCCTAGGGACAAATGTCTCAGCCCAGTCATTTCTCAACAAAAGGAAAAGGATGTTCATTTGTTTGAATTACCGTTGACTACAGCACAAGGATCTTAACCATGAGGAAAGCAAATGTGTGATGCAAACAGGGCAGCATCATCCTGATGTAGACAAGAGAAGACAGAGAAGAATGAGAAAGAATTTAACATAGGAGGGTTAAAGGAAACACACTGTTTTATGTATTCTGCATATTTACTCCACTGCATTTTGCATGCACTGTTCCTTAATAACATTAGCAACATTGATGGGATGAGCCATGTTGAAAGTTGATGTAAAAGCTGTTAATATATGCACACATCAGTTAAATATATACTTATGCAAGTTGCTATTTTGCTTCAATTAAATGTATTAAAGTAAATATTAGCGTCTTTCTTTGTATTATGCAGTAAACATTCTGTAAAAACAATAAGGCACAAAAAGCTGTGCTACATATATTGTGAACACTTCATGGCTGAAGGGGTTGCAGGCACTTGGCTGTGTGTCTTGCCTAGCAACACCCTTTAGCCAAAATTATATTCAAATAGAGCACAACCTATCGTACCTTATTTCTTAAATATACAACCCTTGACCATCAAAATGCTATAGGCAAGTGCAGAACACTTTATTCAGAAAAAAACAAGTAAGCCCTAAAGCTAGATCTGACTTGCAGGGTGAGATATCAACCGGGATTATGCCACACTTTTTGCAGCTGGCTGCTATACAGTCCAAACAGTAGAAGTGAAACTCTGAGAAACAAAACAACACAAAGGAGCTGATAGAAAATGCCTGGTCTTATTCTCGAAGTAAAACGCTGCGGGCTCTATGAAAGGTTGATTTCCCATCATTCTCTAGTACATCTGAAGCAATAATGATGCTCTCCATGTCGATCGTAATTATACCCACTGAACAGAGTCCGCAATCTCCTGGTACTCCTACACGGAGACTGAAGATAGAAAAATCAGCATCTCATCCAGAGACCTTGAACATGTTTGGAATAATGGCAGAACAGTCAGTCAATCCCTGTCACAATTAGCAGCTCCATCAAGGGCTATGAAAGCAGACCAAAAATGACAATGAGCAAAAGAGAGTGGTTTTGGATCTTATACGAAGAAACTCAATAGCTTTGTTCCAAAACCTAGTGAGTTGCCTCTGCAGGCATCATTTTAAGCCAACCTTATGCAACCCTAATCCTCCTAAGATACCTTCTTTTGGCCAAAACCTAAGGCAGAATCACAAGTATCAATTCCAAAGGATGTACATAAGTTACAAGTTCAGTGAAAAAAATAAATCCAAGATAATTAGGGCTGTCAGTCGATTAAAATTCACAAAATAAATCTGACTGCGAAAATACCCACAAAAGATTATTAAAAGCTAGTTCTGTGTTAAATGAGAAAGTATCAAGTAGACATTACACATTTTAGCTTTAGTAATAAATATTATAATTACTTGATTCAACATAAAATGTATTACACATAAACATTAAGGCTACAAAGACTTAACATAAGCTAAGGAACACAAAAGAAGATACTTTGAGAAACATATCAGTATTTTTTGTTCATACAATGTCATTAACCAAGACACCTTTGTGACCAACAGTCTTCAAAATACCTTATTTTATGTTCCACAAATGAAAGGTTTAAACCGACGTGAGGGTGAGTACATGATGACAGAATTTAAATTTTTGGGCAAACTATCCCTTTAATGTTATTATTATTATTATTTTTTTTTTATGAAAATGATACTCTTAATAAGAAACTAAATCTGCCAGCAGGTGGTGGTAAATATCTTTATGAGTCATTCAGTCAACAGCTGATTCACCCTGCCTTCCATTCGGAAGGGCTTATCCCAATGCCCTAATCCCTTGAAAGGGTTTACCCTCCGGAGTGAGAGCTTTGAAGGGTTGAAGGGTGTAGTGGACCAAACAACTGTTTCTTGAAGTGCCATTCTGCGTCATCATCACGTGCCCACACAGAGGTGCCGTCATCATGCAAAGAATCTGCGCAAAGGATCATGGGAGCCCGAAATCCTTAATTCCGAAGGGTCCTTTGAAGTGGCCACTTTTGAGCACTTCGGTTTGGAATGACCCTTCAATATGGCGGCCATGATTGTTTTCACTCTGAAGTGCCCTTCGGAGGGCGATATATCCAGATTTGGAATGCACCGTCATTCAGGAATGAAGTATATGGCTCTCTTTATGAATGGGCCTTTGAATCATTGGTTCACACGATTCGTTCAAAATGCGGATTCACTCAGAAGCTAAATGCTGTGTTGCTCGGAAACGTCTGATATTGCTCTCACTGCTCGTGTGATATCGCTTATCGTATAATAGAAATATGAGACAAAAAAAACACAAGGTATCACCAATATCTTGAATTTTCGGGCATAACTACATTTATGGTGTTGTTGCCCTGCATCATATTCATCAACAGTCAACTATGTGAAATGTAAGATGATATACAGGTCTGGGGGTGGGGCCAGTGCGTTAACTGCATTACAATATTTTAATCGCGTAATTATGTGATTTGGTTCACCCACATGTCCTGCAGTCATTCTTCATTATCTCAGTTGACCTCATCAGACCCCGGCGAAGTCTCATCCTTCTTAAGAGTCTGAAACACTTCACCCTTTCCCTCTATTGAGCCAGATGATGCTCCGATAGATCCAGATGGCTGAAAAAAAACTCTTCTTTTTCATTTTTCATTTTCACAGACATCATTTAGCGGTAAAGCAAATAATGGCGAGATATTATATTATCAGGATAAATTCAACCTTGGCGTATAATGGTCTCAATGGAAATACAAACAGAAGCAAGACTTTCGACCTGAATCCCTTCAGCTCCTCCCCAGCAGCATTGGAAGCTTGTGCACGAACAGAAGGAGATTTCAGTAGAGTAATTACTGTCAGAGCTGAATTCCTCCATTCTCCCTCACACCATCAAAGCTCATGACTCAATTAACCAGCGTAAGCGGATCTCCTGAAGAGGGAAATTTGCCCAGGCGCCACCTTTTGAAGTGCAAAAATCGAGCAAAGCGAGCAGCGCTCGGCTTAGCCAGATTTGTTGGCTTTAGCATCAAGAGTGCAACAGTGAGCGGTGCTCTTGTTCTGCAAATTGCAAGAACTGAAAGCAAAGGTACTATATTATCTACCCAGAACCTTCAGAAAGGATGAGTGAGCACAGGTGTTGAGAAGAGCGTGCTTTTAGATGTGATCAGCTGAGAATCAGCTGATGCAAGCTTGACTCACGTGACCTGCCAGAACAAACGCTAATGCTAAATTTATCACATCAAACATTACAATGGTCATGATACATTTTGTTAGCTCTACAATAACTAAATCCACTTCACCAGTGTAACAAACTTTCGTAGGTCAGGAAGAAGGAGGCGGGAACCGGCAGACATTCAAAGAAACTTTAATAATAAAATAAACACAAAATAGCGCAACAGCCCCTCGCGGACGACTGTCGCGCACAAA
>NW_015505339.1:121771-129390 GCF_001515645.1 Sinocyclocheilus grahami | reverse complement strand
CCCTCCCTCCGTCCCCCCGTCACATCCCCCCAGCGCCCCGCGCAGGCCGGGGGGTACTCCCGAGACTGCGCTCTACTCCCTCCGGGGGAGCCGATCACGGCGGCCATGGCGTACCTGGGGGTAAGGACAGACAGACGAGGCGAGATAAAAGGAGACGGAAGGATGAGGAGAGACAGAGACGAGAGAGGGGAGAGAGGGGAAAAAAAAAATCTTGTTCCGATTCCCAGACACACTGCCGCTCGGCCCTCCACCAGCTGGGTAAGCTCTTCTGCGATGCCAGGCGGTGGCACTGGACAGCCCTTGGTGGACAGCACGACACTCCTCTGCTGCCCAGTGGACGGCGACGGCTCCTCCGAGTTCGGGCAGCCGGCAGGAGTCCCCCGTTCCCTGCTCCTCCCCATCATGGCGGATGGCAGCAGGCTCCGGCCTCAGGAGAACGGCGGCGACTCCTCCGCTCTCTCATGGACGGCAGCCGTCCCTCCACATCCCAGGCGGCCGGCAACGAGCGTCCATGGCGGCAGACTGCTCCGCCATGCTCGATGGCACCGCGGACTCTCCACAGCGGCGAGGGATCTCTGGCAGCGTGCCCCTCCTTCCTCCCGGGTTTCGGCACCAAGGTAACAAACTTTCGTAGGTCGGGAACGTGAGACTCGAGACCGGTGAGTGGTGCAGATGTCTCTCAGTATCAATTACTCCACCAGCCTCGCTCCTTTCCCACGGCTCTCAGCCCCGCCCCCACTCGTCACAACCAGCTAATTACTAATTACCAGTGACGTTATAGAAATATACAGAGCTACTGCAAAAATAGAAGTTCAAAGATACAATTCTAATGATGGCTGTACGATTGTTTCTCCGGCACATAAAGTCTATACCAGTCTGCATTTTATAAAACTTGTAACCTGCAATTGTTACCCTAAGGACCTATTTATATGTGAACAAGATCAACTCATTTAGATGTATTTTGCCAATGTACTTTTATTGTCTTCCACCTCTCTTGGCAAAAAAAACAATAAAAAAATAACAAAAAAAATTGTATAGCAAATTCTATTTATGGCCAATTCCAATGACATTTGACTGTCAATGAAGTTTACTGTGTTAAAAATGAACATTTACTATGTGGCGTGGCCTTAAAGGGATAGTTCACCCACAAATGTATTCGCTGAAAAAAAAAAAAAAAAAAAAGGATTTCGCTGTTGCCTCATGATATGGATTACAGTTAATCTTGCAAATGATGTTTCTTGCACAGACCAAGCGTTTCACTTCATAAGGCTTTAATATATTGCGAGGAGCCAAATGCATTCATTTTATTAATTTAATTAATTTTCACCTACATCTTGAAATGCCTGGGGATGAGTAAATTAACAGCAAATTTGAATTTTTGTGTGAACTATCCCTTTAACAGTGTCATTGTATAGTCATGTTGAATATGTTCCTGCGTGCGCATTCATATCTGTGTTTTAATGATTGAGTAAATATGTGTAGGCTACATGTTATTTTGTGTGGAAGTAATGAGAAATATAAAAACAGAATGCACAGCACAGCAAATTCAAAGTCCAGATGTTCAGTATAAAGTAGTGCCAATGTCACTGGGTGACCAGCCAAAACAAACACACACACACACACCAATCTGTGTTAATGGGCATACAAATGACTGACAAATTAGCATTTATAAGCATGAGCAACAAATGGGTAACAAACGATTACAATTATAGAAAAGTGGCTAAAGGCAAAATTCTGTGTGTATTTTGCTTTGTTCCTGAATAGCTTATCTGTCATTAACAGCATGTGGATAAATGCATCATGGGTTAGCAGTCATTTATTGATGTTAAAATAAAGGTTCACATGGTGTGGAGTTGATACTACCTTTTAAGTAAACAGACATGGAGGATATTGTGAAATTGAATAGTAGAGGATAGATACTGTTCAGCTGTGATTATATAAACACATACACTTTCCTGGCATTACAGCCCAGCAGGAAGACAAGATAAAACGATAAAAGCCTCTTCCTTATTTTACACATTCAGAACCTCAGTACATGTATTTGATTTAACATTATATGCCACAAAAACTGTACTGATCCTCTTGATCAGGTAGTACTCAGATTCATAAGTCCTTGATGAAAGATCACTAACCAATCTCCACAAAGAAAACCTTTCACACATTATTCCCATGGGGGAAAAAATGCACTTAGCCAATCATTTTCAATGGAAGTGTTACTGAGCAAGAAAAGAAGTGTGAAATGACCACCCTGAAGCATTTATTAAACCTAAGAAAAGGACTGCCATCCATTTCTTTAATTCTCCGCCAATGGAAGACGTATCTTTTGCAATAGGGCCTGTATTAAGTTGTAATTATTTAATGTAACGAATTGATGGAAGTCTATGCAAGGCATCTGCAGGGCCGATAATTTTATAACACAAATTCAGATAAAGGAAGCAAAAGAAACTAGCAGCTTACAGGCATTTCACTCCAAATGCTTATTATAACCATTTATTTCAAACACTCATCAGTGGGATTATCCTGAAGTGAAAAACAATATGAGAGAAATAAATAAACAATCACAGATAAGAACGATGTGTTTAATGTGTATACAGTAAATAGGGAAGATTCAGAAAGAAATGTTTACATAATGGTAAGATTTGACTTGAGCGTTCACATCCTCTCAGAACTGATAATTATAACTTGTAAACTGACTTTTCTAAGAGTGCTAACTTGTCATCTCGTAATTCATGTTATCAAAACACTTTCAATAATGCAAAATTATAATTTTTTCCCAGTCTGCTATCTGAATAAACACAAACTAAATGACGAATGCTGCAATTAGAAGCAGTTTAGTGACACCTGTAAAATTATATATTGAAAAACTTGTTCTTATTCTGATTGTCACATTGTGACGTGTTACCTGTTACATGTTTTATATTGCTGAGAAGTGGTTAGGTTTAGGGAAGGGTGTCTTTGGAAATATATGTAAAATCAGTTCTACTTTTACAGGTGCATGCACATAATTAAAAGCAGAATCGGTTTTACTTTAAAAACTTTAAATATAGGTGTCTTAAATATAAGTTTTTGACGCTATAAATATTAATGTCACTTTGCATATTTTTAAATAAATAGTAAATAAGACAAGTAAATGTCTGAAATTCACATTCCACTGAAACTCAGCAGAATGTCGTTTTGTGAGATAACATGTTTTGTCCTCTGGTTGTTTTTTTTTCATAATATTTTAGCTTTTGAAACAATTAAAATAATATAATTTACATTTTGTGTATATACTGTATATACAGTGGGTACGGAAAGTATTCAGACCCCCTTAAATTTTTCACTCTTTGTTATATTGCAGCCATTTTCTAAAATCATTTAAGTTCATTTTTTTCCCTCATTAATGTACACACAGCACCCCATATTGACAGAAAAACACAGAATTGTTGACATTTTTGCAGATTTATTAAAAAAGAAAAACTGAAATATCACATGGTCCTAAGTATTCAGACCCTTTGCTGGGTGTGAATACTCTCTGCACACTCTATATATATATATATATATATATATATATATATATATATATATATAAAACCAAATTTACATTTATTATTTTAATTATCGCTTTTTTATCTATATATCTATTTATATAACAATAACCAAATTTACATTTACATTTAGACATTTAACAGACGCCTTTTTCCAAAGCTACTTACAAATGAGGACAATGGAAGCAATCAAAATCAACAAAAGAGCAATGATATGCAAGTGCTATAACAAGTCTCAGTTAGCTTAATATAGTACACGTAACATGTTTTTTTAATCATATAATGAATAAAAAGAAAACATAGAATAGAAAAAGAATAGAGCAAGCTAGTGATAGAGACCTTTTTTTGCTTTTCTTAATCAGAAGAAGTCAGAAGTCAGAAAGTCAGAATTATAATTGAATAATAAATAAAAAGAAAACATAGAATAGAAAAAGAATAGAGCAAGCTAGTGATAGAGACCTTTTTTTGCTTTTCTTAATCAGAAGAAGTCAGAAGTCAGACAGTCAGAATTATAATTGAATAATAAATAAAAAGAAAACGAATAGATAGAATGCAAAAAAATAAGAGAAGCAACTGTTAGTTTTTTTTTTTAAGAGAACAAGCAGTTAGTAAATAAATAGAGTGCAGGTCATTCCACCAGGAGGGTACATTTAATTTAAAAGTCAGAGAAAGTGATTTTATTACTTTTTTTATTTTTTGTTACATCTAGCATTGAGAAACACTTCTTAAAGATTCACCTCCTATAAAATTCACGTTTACTTTTATATTTTGTGTAAAATTTTGGCAGTCTATTCAACAACAAAAAAAAAAAATTAGAAAGAGATGAAAGTGAAAATGAGGTGAAATTATATATATATATATATATATATATATATACATACATATATATGTGTGTGTTTTCTCAAGTTTACTAGATTAACTAAGGTTATTTTTCTAGTGTTTACTGAACCCTTTTCTGATGCAATCCCAGAATCCAGAGAGTTTCCTCAGAAAGGGAAACACTGGGGCATTAGTCATAACCAAGACTAGACAATCTATTTTATGTCTCTTTCTCTCTGGCTCACACAAATCAGGTTACCTGCAATTCCCTCCAATGCCGTCTTTTATAGATCATCTCTGCATTGGAAAAATGAGGCTTCTGCTCGCTACTGTCTCACCGCTGTGTTAATGACTTCCTGAAGAGGACAACAAAAGAGCAATGATATGCAAGTGCTATAACAAGTCTCAGTTAGCTTAATATAGTACACGTAACATGTTTTTTTAATCATATAATGAATAAAAAGAAAACATAGAATAGAAAAAGAATAGAGCAAGCTAGTGATAGAGACCTTTTTTTGCTTTTCTTAATCAGAAGAAGTCAGAAGTCAGAAAGTCAGAATTATAATTGAATAATAAATAAAAAGAAAACGAATAGATAGAATGCAAAAAAATAAGAGAAGCAACTGTTAGTTTTTTTTTTTAAGAGAACAAGCAGTTAGTAAATAAATAGAGTGCAGGTCATTCCACCAGGAGGGTACATTTAATTTAAAAGTCAGAGAAAGTGATTTTGTGCTTCTTTGGGATGGAAAGTGTGTGTATATGTGTTAGAATGCAAGCTTCTAGAGGGCACTTAAGTCTGAAGCGCTACTGTCTCACCGCTGTGTTAATGACTTCCTGAAGAGGAAAGATTGCTCCCCAATCAAAACCTTATCCACCAATGGATGATCCTGCAGGGCTGGAACAACCCCATTATGAGTGATCTGTAGGGCAATCCTGTCTTAGCTGTGAAAAAAAAAAATTCTGATAACAAACAGAAGGGCATGTTTACATTTGCTAACAGGATAGAAGGTCGTTAAACCCACAATTGTAAGAGGAAAGAAAAAGAAGCGTTTTCAAAGACATGTCAAATCAAATACCCTACGATTATTGTCTCCTTTTTGTTTATCTTTTTTTTTTTGTTTTGTTGATCGTAAATATTTTACAGCAGCGAGCAGCTATTGGTAGCCAGTGCAAACTGATAAACAGAGGTATGACGTGCATTCTTTTCGGCACGTTAAAAAATAATTCTTGCAATTCTTGTCCTCATTTGCAAGTTGCTTTGGATAAAAGCATCTGCTAAATGTCTAAATGTAAATGTAAGTGATCTGTAGGGCAATCCTGTCTTAGCTGTGAAAAAAAAAAATTCTGATAACAAACAGAAGGGCATGTTTACATTTGCTAACAGGATAGAAGGTCGTTAAACCCACAATTGTAAGAGGAAAGAAAAAGAAGCGTTTTCAAAGACATGTCAAATCAAATACCCTACGATTATTGTCTCCTTTTTGTTTATCTTTTTTTTTTTGTTTTGTTGATCGTAAATATTTTACAGCATTTATTTTATTTTATTTTATTATTTTATTTTATTTTATTTTGGACATGCCATACTGTGTTATTTTGCTGTGTTAATACATCCCATTACCACATAAATATGGTCCTGTACAAAAAAAAATAAAAAAAATTGAAGTGGAAGCAAAAGCAAGGTCATGGGTTTGAGTCTCAGAAAACATGCATACTAAAAAAATTTACAATTGTGGATATGGATAATGACTTAGCACCATGTTTTTACAATTTGCTATAGTTTTTGTGTGTAGAAAATAAATAGAGTGCAGGTCATTCCACCAGGAGGGTACATTTAATTTAAAAGTCAGAGAAAGTGATTTTGTGCTTCTTTGGGATGGAAAGTGTGTGTATATGTGTTAGAATGCAAGCTTCTAGAGGGCACTTAAGTCTGAAGCAATGAATTTAAGTAAAGGGGTGCAGAGCCAGTGGTGGTTTTGTAGGCAAACATCAATGCCTTGAATTGTATGCGAGCAGCTATTGGTAGCCAGTGCAAACTGATAAACAGAGGTATGACGTGCATTCTTTTCGGCACGTTAAAAAATAATTCTTGCAATTCTTGTCCTCATTTGCAAGTTGCTTTGGATAAAAGCATCTGCTAAATGTCTAAATGTAAATGTAAATTATAATTATCAATATCGTCTTCAGTTTAGTCTAATTAATTTCAAACTTAATTGTAATTACAATTTTCAAAGGGAGAAATGCTTTATTCGCTTACTGTCATGCATGACAACTGACCATATATTGCAGATGTCCTGGCTCATAAAGATGTCTTCCCACATCCTCTTCCTACTCTTCTATAACATTCTCCTCCTCCTCTCTGACACCCAAGGGCACGCTCGCATGAACCACAATGTTGGGCAGAATTGCTGACATCGTTATTGCTTTTGGGAACAAAGAACAGAGCACTTCTTAATGGAGAATGTTCCACCTCCCAGTTGTGTACTCCGCAAGATTTTACAAAATGAAGGTTGTTGTTATACTGTTCCGGTCATTTAAAAGAAAACAAAAAATAAATAAAAAATTCTGAACCTCAGTGATTGTCGTTTCCATGTTTCCACTGAACCTGAAGCTTGCACCTCTTCCCCTAGATGAATTAGTCAAAATTAAAATTATGTGTTTGAATAAAATTAAAATTCAAACACAGATGAACGAAGGAGTGATTGTGTTAAAGTAACAGATTGTTCTGCACAAAATAAATTCGATTTATGTAGATAAGATAAATTTATAACACATCTAGTGTGTGCAGTTTTAGAAAATGCACATAGAAAGGGGAAAAAAGGCTTTAGAGTTTTAACTTGTGAAGTGCAAAAATGCACACACACACACAGTTATCATTTTATTATTATTATTATTTTAAAATAGCTAAATCTGCTGAGCATTTTTATTTATTTTCAATATTAATGAATGGGTAATTATGGTATGTTGTCCTCTAAATATACATAAACACACACATATACACACACTTCACCTTTAGGTCTGGCCTGAATAAAGAATGGCAAATCACTTTTTCTTCAAATAAATGTCTCTAAACTAGAAACAAAAACAAAATAGTTTAATACTGACATTTAAACAACCAGTTGAAAATGGCACTGAGAACTACATCAGATTTTTTTATCACAATTATTTGTTCAATACCTACATCCAACTACTTCAAAAAAAAAAGTATATATATATATATATATATATATATATATATATATATATATATATATATATATATATACATATATATGT
>NW_015505339.1:116166-120877 GCF_001515645.1 Sinocyclocheilus grahami | reverse complement strand
TTTATACACACATATATATGTATATATATATATATATATATATATATATATATATTTATTTTTTATTTTTTATTTTTTTTACATATGCTGTGTATATATAACATGCTTTTTTGAAGCTTGAAGGTTTTTAGTTGATTATTGTAACTGCAAACACAATAGGCTAAGAATTTCTCCTTTTGTATTCAATGGAAGAAAAATGTCTTATGGGTTGGAAGGACATAAGAGTGAGTAAATGATGACAGAAGTTTTTGTGTGAGCTGTTCTTTTAAAGAAAAAATAGTGTAATCTCTGTCGCACCAAACATAATTGTGAAAACAGTGACAGGTTTCCTGAACACTTTCCCCATCTCCCACTGACTGAGCCAATGTTGGGCTTTTCGGGATTCAAATCGAGCAATGATATGATCACAGAGACCCGTACAGAGACCCTAATAGTTGCTGCACACTTCACCTTTTAGAGTTTGGACGAGCAAAATTGAACAACTCTATAGTAAACGGAGTGAGAAAAATGAGAATTGAGAACGAAAATGTCATGACATTCTGCAGGGTCAGAAATGAAGGGTTAAAATGGCAGTCTAGTGTTATAGTGCAGTTTTTCAGCACCTCTGTTGTGAGGGACATCCCAACGTTTGATCCTGTGGGATTAGCTGTGAGCCGGTGTGATCTGGATTTAGCCTAAGTCACTGCAGAGGAGAAGCTGGTTCACCACAGGAATCTATAAAACCACAGAACCTTCAGCTGCAGCGTGAAATTGGCAAGCCTGCATGTTTCCTTTACTGGATAGACCAAGTTACATTTAAAACAATTATAGAATCAATACTCTTAATGGTAAAGTAGTTGGAGTTTATTGCCACAACATGACCACAAAAAACACACCCAACTGTGTATTTATTGTGTACTATACGCAGTGTTGGGGAAAGTTACTTTTAAAAGTATTAATGACCATCTTTTGTAATGTTGACTATCCAAATCACACGTTGGTGGCTAGAGTTAGTGTAAATAGCCTCTGCCAACAACGCGGGCTATTTGCACTTAGTGTACATAGACACTCCAATTTTTATTTTTTTTAATTCTCAACAGTTAAACAGTTGCCCACACAAAAAAACAGGGTGTGCTGCACTTTCCGTGCCTATGTTTTAAAAGTAGGGCATTACAATATTGCGTTACACCCTAAAAAAGTAATTTATTATGTTACCTAGTTCATTTTGTTATGGAAAATCATGTCTTGCATTACTTTTGAGTTACTTTTAAATTCTGGGCAGTGCTTGCCTGTTTGTTTTTAATATGTAAAAAGTTATTATTTTACAAATGCAAAAGTTACGCCTCAGGCTGAAGGAAAGGTAAATTTACGTATGTACAGTAGAGGGTGCAGTAGAGGGCACAGCTCAAACAAACTGCATGAAGAATATGACGCAGGAGAAGAAAGTTCAACACTATTCAGCAATTACAAAAATAAAACACAAAGACATTGATTAATAAAATGGGATTAATTACATAACCATTGTCCAATGTACTGTATATGCTTTGTGAGGTATATGATACATTGGAGAGTAAAATGTTATTTATGTAACATTATACTTTCTTCAAATCAATGCTATTTAACATTGAACTGGTCTATATATAGGATACTTAAACTGGCGTGGAGCCAGTTTTTTTTTTTTCTTCTTCAGTGAATAAAATGACCTGGCTAAAGAAGGCATAATGATTTTCTATTGTTTTAAAATGTGCATCAAATCAAACAGCCTAAGCATCAGAATCATATTTTTCCCGTCTTATTGATCAATCTCTGGAGAGACCTATAAATGGCTGTCCACCAACGTTTACCATCCAACCTGACAGAACTGGAGAGGATCTGCAAGGAGGAATGGCAGAGGATCCCCTGAAAAACTTGTTGCATCTTTCCCAAAAAGACTCATGGCTGTATTAGATCAAAAGGGTGCTTCTACTAAATACTGAGCAATATGTGAAAATATGTGAAAAAATAATGATATTTCAGTTTTTCTTTTTTAATAAATCTGCAAAAATGTCAACAATTCTGTGTTTTTCTGTCAATATGGGGTGCTGTGTGTACATTAATGAGGAAAAAAAAATTAACTTAAATGATTTTAGCAAATGGCTGCAATATAACAAAGAGTGAAAAATTTAAGGGGGTCTGAATACTTTCCGTACCCACTGTAAGTGCTGGCCAGTTGTTGTTTTTTTAAACTCCCTTTTCGGTTTTCATAACAGCGTCCATGTGAATTTAAGTACGTTAGAACACAAATGCATTAATAAAATTCATAAATGCATCCATTATGTTACTTTCTCAACCATGGCTACTCCACATGCAAATATCTCAGGCCTACTTAATATTCAACAAAACAAATTCATTTGAAAAGTACAAGGATGGAAGGCTTACATTGAGATGGTATGACAAATGCAAATTCATCAGTCCATTTAGTGTTCGGTTGCATATTTTAAATGTCAAGTTTGAATCTCTTGCTCTCATCACAAATATTTGTTTTTATATTTAAAGTGTTCACTGATAGTGACTTGTTACATGTATGCCTATTTTTAATACTGTAAGTTACATATAACTAACAAAGCTAAGACCATAGCCTATACTAAAACATTTACACTCATAAAACTCATCACATTTGCTAGCTAATTCGTTATTAGTACAGCAACAACAACACACATACCAATCCATTTTACTTGTTTGGTGTTTCCATCCATAATTAATTGAATTAATTTTGTTTGCATGCCAATTTCTGAGATGTAAGTAGTGCTGGTTCAGAAATTAGGCATTTACTAATGATAAACAACGTGGCTGCAACAGATTAGCATTTGTGCTGATCCACTGAATAAAGAGGAAAATAACAACAACAAACACAGTATAGATTACAAGACCCTGCAAATATTTGCATTGCAGAGGACTTGAGTGGAATACAATCCATCACCTCTAATGGACCAAACAATACAATGATGCTGTTCTGATTTGTAATCAGAGGAGAATTTCTTTACCATGTTTGGACACAATGGCTGAGAAATTGAAATTGCTCTCGTTCATGCAGTGCCATCTTTAATGTCTTCTTAATTATGAAACCAAGCAATAGGATGTGTTATCAATTGCAAAGAAAATGATTAAAGTATATAATGGGTTTGGGGAAAATGTGCTGCTTTCTATACTTTCATTAAAACCCACCAGCATGCTGTGTTTTCTTAATTATGTTTGTGAAATCTGAATACAGTACATGAGAATGGTTGATTTTTCTGGAGAAAAATAAGAATATTAGCGTGATGAAAACAGAAAAAAAGTTGTGTAAAAAACTTTTTGTCATTAATCTCATGATGTATTTCTAGTGACAGCAATGATGTTTATCTTATTTTTTTAGTTATTAGTGTAAATACTGTATATCAATATGTTCCCATTTTTTATATTGTGTTTGAATGTCAATATATCAGAAACAATATTAAGAAATCAAGGAAAGTCAATGAAATCCATCCATTTAAGCAGTATTCACAGTTAAAAAAACAACATTGTCTCCTGTTCAGTAGAATAAGCATTTTAAGAACTAGGAATATTTTAATTGAACACAGTTCTAGCATTGTATAATTGCCAAGGGTGAATATCTTATTCAGTTCAAAGTTGTTGACAAGATTTTAAAAGAGGGCTCATACATGTTCTCTATTATTTAACTCCTATTAAAATTATAATTGCAGGAGATGCCAGTTCTAAGAAAGAAATTGCTTCGGGAACCTGTAATTAAAGTGTAATATCAAACAGCATCAAGCTAGTAATACTTTTAAAAGAAAAGGGGGGAAAAATCGTAATTTTAAGAGAACAAATTTCTGCTCCATACTGAATGTTTGCTTGATCATTATGGGCAGCAGTTATCGTGCATTACTAATACAAAACAATGCTCCCAACAGATCACAAGTTCAGCTCCAAAATGTAAATAAATAGTCTAAATTATTTAGAAAATTGCACTGGGATGATTTATCTCAACAATGAGCTTGGCAACAAGGTGAGAAGCAAAGCAAAGAAACCTAAAGATAATTTATAATAACTGCTTTGGAACATGTTTTATGATCAGCATAACCATTTCGACAAAAATCAGCAAAGTTTTTAGATCTCAAATGGTAGTCTACAAGTACACATACTATTTAATCTCTCAACCTTCGGTTGGCTCATAAGAACGGTGCAAAGTGCATCTTAAACCCATTCTTACCATAAGAATGAACAGTCTCATTAAATTTTATCGACCAAGACATCAGCAATTGGTTTTCATTTTCAATTTTGCAATAATAACTACTATCTGCAGCAATAGCCATTGTAGCAATAGCCCCAGTGGTGTTTAATTAATTGATTTATCTTGGGTCACTTCTCAACAATATCAATATATTCTTCTGTCTGGCTGAGCCATTAGATATAATAAATGCGTGACATGGGGCAATCAGTGGCTTCACTCGGCCCAGACTCTCTGCTTATCTGCTCATAATCACGGCCTCCATCATTTTATTAGCCTTTGATACGATATTTATAGCATCCTCTCTTTGCTCAGACCTGAGAGTCTGGTTTCTGGATACCCTATAAAATCAAGTTGTAACACCACTGGAGGAATAGGTAGCTCTCTCTTTCTTTCTTTCTATTCTATTATATATATATATATATATATATATATATATATATATATATATATATATATATATATATATATATATATATGTAT
>NW_015505339.1:91421-116038 GCF_001515645.1 Sinocyclocheilus grahami | reverse complement strand
TATATATATATATATATATTAGGGCAGGTAATTTAACGCGTTAATTGGATTAATTAATTATGGTGAAAAATAACGTGTTAGAATTATTAACACATTTAACGCACTTGCCCCGCCCCAGACCTATGTGGGTCATCTGACATTTCATACAGTTGATTGATGACAAATATGAGGCACGGCAACAACTTATTGCATGATGGAGCCTATAGAAAAATTACCCTGTTTGAGTTTTTGTCTCATATTTACATCATATAGTTAAGCAATATCACATGAGCAATAAGTGCAATATCACACAAGTGTCAATGTGATACTGACTTACACAACATTTCAGTAAATAAGAAGTTAATATTGTGATATTTTAGACACAATGTTGTCTGTTTAGCTCAATTTTGCCAACGGAAATATAAAGACAAAGCAGAACTGTTCATCTCCGAGCAACACACAGGAGCATTTAATTTCTTAATGCATGTTTTGAAGGAGTTGGGTGAACCATTTGGCGCGTTGAACCATTGGCCATAGGCGCATTCGATTTGAAGCGGCGCTGCACAGATCGTTCGGTGTATTGACATCAAAGTATTGCGAGAGTGATTCAAAAGCATGAGGAGCCGTCTGCTCTCTAATCGCTCTTGCGGTACTTTGATGTCACACACCGATCGGTCTGATGGCGATGATCCACTTCAAGTCGAACAAGCCTAATGATTCAATGGACCATTCATAAAGAACTGCCTTGTCCAAGTATCCGCACTTGACCACTTGACTACTTATATGACGTATTTCCTGTATTTGGTCCAAGTGTCTAAGTGAACATGAAGACCACAAGTGTGTGTAGAACTTTTCATTACCTGATAGGACACACTTATAGTGTTGTAAAAATGCAAGTGTTGCAATGCAATTTGCAAAATGCTATTTTTATTTTGAATACTTTGCATTTTAAAATCAACTTCTAAATGTCTGTTCAGTGTCTCTATAACAGATGACAATTTAATGTTGTGGTGCTTCTAATTATGTGATAAAAAGCAGTTGCAAATGTTGTACACATTTAATAAATATCACCACTACTCATTTGCACCAATAAAACGTGCAACCCTTTGTTTTGATACCAAATTATATGTAATATCTAATTATCATTAATATTTAACATACATTGGAAAGGTTTCCGTGACCTCTCGCTTGAGCTCTGCAAAAAGTCTCACGATTTATTTCCAGAGCGTGATGCATGATGGGATACAATATGTAGCTTTAGTGTGCGTTAAGGGCACTGCGCTTTGGCATTTTTAAGACCTTGGACAGTCTTGCACACTTACTTCCTGTCGTGTGCTCTCAAGTGGCCAAGACCGCAAGTGTGGGTATTTGGACAAGGCAAACAATTAACTTCACTCCTGAATGAATCAGCCATTTGAACGAATCAAGTGAATGAATAAATGACTCGATGATTTAATCATTAAGACATTTACCACCACCTACTGGCAGTTTTAGTTTATTATTTAGAGTAGTATTTCATAAAATAAATATTTCATATTTCCATAGTAATAATAATAAAATTAATTCTTAAAGGTATAGTTCACCCACCCACCCAAAAATTACAATTGTGTCATCATTTACTCACCCTCATGGTCCAAAAGAGTATATGTAATAAATTTTATCAAACAAAATATTTATTGCTGAAGCTACTTTTTGTAATGTCTGTTTGATGCTTTACACAACAATGAATTTAAATGATATATTAGGAGTAATATCTATATATATGCAAATGTCTCAGGAACGGCAACAAGTTGTGCTGAAATGGAACACGATCCCTACAAGCTGGTTTAAGATTATATATATATATATATATATATATATATATATAATTTAATTATTGAATTCAATATATAATTGAATTAAAATCTATATTATATTATATTATATTATTTTGCATTATTTCATTTATAATCATTTAAATTTTCATGTCATTATATATATAAATGTATATTATTTTTAGAAAGAAAGAAAGAAACAAACAAAGAATTTGAACAACATGAGGGTGAAATAAAACATCTTATCTTCTTCAAATCAATGTTGTTACAACTTGATTTTCACTTTCTTGTATGAAAAACAGAAGCTTGGATTTTCTGTATAAGATCTCCTTTTATTTTTCACAGAAGGAAGAAAATACAGGAATGCAACAACATGGGGGTTGGAATTTTGGATGAGTTACTGCTTTGAAGTCCCATCAAAATAGGTCAAAATATTTTTATTATATTTAGTTTTATTAACGTATAAATAAAATATATATATATATTTTTTTTTTACAAAGTCAAGGTACGAGTTTTCATTTCAAAAATGTTCTCTCTAGACGTGACACCCGTAAAACTGCAGAAAAAAAGTTCATAATAATTTCCCTGTGCATCTCATTTCCGCTAATTCCAAACTCTTCATTTGCTCAGGGCTGATCTACAGGAAACATGACTCCACAGTAATTATACCGTTCTTCAAAGGCAGAGCACAAAAATAGTTCACATTGATGTACAGGTAGTTGAACCATGCGGGAGGTGAGAGCAAGAAGAGGCTTAGAGAACAGAAAATCATCTAATTTTTTCTCAGGAATGGCAACAAGTTGTGCTGAAATGGAACACGATCCCTACAAGCTGGCTTAAGAGCAATATCCACTTCAGTATGACATCTACATCTTTGATTTGTCTCAACATGAAGGGGAAAAAGGAAGAAAAGTCATATAAAGGGTGAGAGCCATGAATGAATGAATATGAGAACAAATGGATTGCTTTGATTTAAAAAGTTCAAAGCTTCCACTTGGCTGAAGTAAAACTCAAAGAATGGAGACTTTAATTGCACCACCCCTAAAAAAAAAAAGAGGGAGGGGCGGGGGTGTTGGGCGAGAGTTGCGCATGAGCATATGTGACCTGTGCTGGCAAACTGAGTCAGAATGCACATGGTCTAATTTTGAGCTACAGACAAAAGAAGTGAAAAATGTCAAGTTGTGGTCGAATTTCAGGATTTCACAAAAATGAGTTTATTAAGCCCTCTTCTAGTGATCCCAATGCTCCAAATAGTAATTAAACATCTAAAATTATCTTTATTTTACGTTTTCTGAGAGGAGGATCTTTTCTCTGCTCACTTCTGGACGACTGTTGCTCCTAACCACAAGTTGTAGGTCTATTGTTTGCAAAGCGCAGCATTCCAGCTTTGTGAATATTCATACTGCATTTTCAATGACATGAGTCCAAACCAGTGAAATCTGATTCTCAAACCCATGCTGATAAAAACAAAACACTGACATTTGCAAAGCGCATGAATAAGACACGCTTATCTTGGCGAGACTGAGACAAACATAATCTGTTATGTCTTACATGAACGCTTAGTTAATGGTTGGGGAAAAATCTCATGTATAACATTATATTTGATCCATGCATTACAGTAGGTCTTAATATACTGTAGATCTGTCTCAATGTTAATCAAACATTAAAAGAAAAGAAGGAATCACTCGGTGCTCTTGATTAACTACTGTTTGTTTGCATCGTTGTTCTTATTTTTAATAACAAAGATAAAATAAAAATAGCTATATTGTGATTAATAATATAGTAATTATTATTATTTCTTCAAGAATTGGAAGAAAATATGCAACGTTGCCTGGTGAGTTTGCTTTAGAATTTTCAAAAAAATTTCAACAAAAGACTCAAAATCAACTCTGCTGACTCTATCGCATTCAAAAGGCTGTAGCTCAGTCATTTTTTTGTCCAATTGCAACAAGTCATATATCATTCTGAAGGTATTTTAATGGAGAATGTGATTTTCTTTTTCTTTTTTGAAAATCTGCTCATCCCGACTCATTTTGACAGCACGGGTCACATATTGTTCTGCATTCAAATGAAATATTGGTAGCATGCGGTCAAGGCACTGTTATTTATTGCTTTGCTGTGAAATGCTAGATCAGTAGTTGATTAAAATGCTAAATGCAAATAATAAAAATGTATACAGTTAGGGCAGCAATGCTTCAGTTTTGTTTCTGATTTGAAAGACTCTGCTATAGCTATAGCCAACTGAGGCAGATACTGCCTGCAGCTACAAGATGCATGAAAAGCCTTCACAAACAAAGACAAGGTAAAAGAATAGCAAGAACAAAGAAAGGCAAGGTACAAGAAAATACGACCCAGGTAACACAAAAAAAATGTTTTTAGCCAAACTTATGGACAGTGGAAATTATTTTTCTTAAATACTAATCTCAAATATTTTCTTAGCATAACTGAATTTAGCTAAGCCAAGTAAAATAAGATCTTCACTGTTGAAAAATGCAGCATATGCTGGTTAGGTATGTTTTGAAGCATGGCTGCTGGTTTGAGCTGGTTTAAGATGGTCCTTAGCTGGTCATGTGCTGGTCCTAATCTGGACATAAGCAACTAGCTCCTGCTCAGGACCAGCCTCAGGACCAGATTAAACCAGCTCATGACCAGCAGCCATGCTTCAAAACATACCTAACCAGCATATGCTGCATTTTTCAACAGGGTTTACAAAGCTCTTTCAGTTGACAACTAGCTATAGTGCATTCTGCCTTGCTAATATTCATTTTAATGTATGTATATGTATGTAACATGGTGCCGGCATTAAGTGCAAGAAATACAAGACTAGTGACTGTACTGATATTTTCATAGTAATTGCTGTGAAACAGTATACAATATACATATAGTCATTACAGCCATTTTCAACCTGAGAAGCATAATTCTAACCTCCAAAATGCCAAAAGACACACACTTGCTAAACACTGGTAATTTGTCCCATTTTTAAGCAGAAAAAAACTATATAAAGACATAAAATAATGTGTATTCTTAACATTTGTTCACCATATCCACTCCCATGCAATGATGCAACTAGAAACTAGAAAACCGTGACCAGGTTCAGTTACTGCCAACAAAAATGATCCATATAGTCTCAGCACAAATCGATTACATAAAATTCTGTTTTACAAAGTTAAGCGGATTGCACTTAGTGAAATTAAGTTTAAAGCTTAAAAATGTTGCTCCATTCATTGAAATTTACAAGCACCAGTTTACACAAAACCTCAAAATTCTAGAGATGTTTAGAAATTAAACATTTGTACAGCATGTTATAGGGCAGTTCATGATAGTTTATACATTTGATTTGCATATCAAATGTATCAAATTATGTTTAACAATTCTGACACTGTTCTGGTAGCTTCTTGTAAAAATCTGTGTTCTGAAGTAAAACTAGTTGAGAAGCACTCTGAATCATAGTTTGCAAGCTTTACATATTGAGGACATTAACCTCATTAAAAGCTCATAATGATGCCATCTGGAAAGACAAATTAAACAGTAAACAAATTACAATGATGAGCAGGTGGACATTACCTGTGAAATCTTCTGGAAGAGACAAGTGTCTGGTGAAAATGTCAGTAACAGGCATTGTTTGACCAATAATGGAGTCTCTACTTCACCCCAGTGGCTGTCCGCCAAAAATCGAAAGATAATCAGAGAGATTTAATATTCCCACTACATGTAAACACCATTAACAATACACACCCTCACAAATACACACCGACTATGACAACGTCAAAAGACCTACAGTACCATATGCACACTAATTGGACAAAGTGCAGACAGTGTTTTAATCACATCACAGTGAACATTAGGGCTAATGAGGGTCTTATTTTCTTCTTTGAAATGTACTCTGTAGCTGTAATTAAGGCTTATTGTTATATTTATCTTCTGGTGTGGTGAGTAGCCATGGCAAGATATGCAGGCAGACATCTTTGTCAATGTATTTGAAAGTAGGTCATTTACTTCACCGACCATGGGCCGCCATTGCCCTCTGGAGATAATTTGAATGACAGCGTTACAGCTTAAACTGATAGTTTTGTATGTTACGCAACTGAAGGGATGAATACTATTATGCAACCAATATAATTTAATCCAACACTTCATTTGTAATGCCTGCGTTGAGCTTACAAGTTCAATCAACTTGTCAGGTGAAAAGTGGCATTGATTGCACAATAAAAAGTGGGTGTTATATACAATGTAAAAAGTGGAAACCTGCAGTCGTTCCCTTAGAAAGCAACTTCTACTTGATTTAACCCATAAAATAATTGTTTGGTTGGTATAAATTAGTGTATTTAGGTTGATTCAGTGATGTTAAACAATATTTTTGACCTAAACAAAACCAGTTAATGGAACAATGAAACTGCATGTCTAAATGTTAACTTTAAAAACATTTTTATAAATTAAAATTAAATAAAATATGTAATAAATGCATACATGTTTTAGCATTCACCCTCTGACATTTCTAAATTACCGCTTACGTAAAAAACTAATTTCCCAAAGTCACTTTAGTTTCAAAAGTGTTTCCCATCTGTGAACAGTATTCACACAATTTCAGAAGTTTAGATTTTTCAAGATTTTAAGTGATCAAAAGTGTTCCATTGAAGTTAAGGGCTCTTTTGAAGTATCACTAAGCAAGCGTCATTCTGGGAACATCATCAATATTTCGTGGATCACCTAGGAAACAGTAATTGCAAATAAACTAACATGCTGAATCAAGTGAAAAGATCAAGAAAACTGATCTTAGATCTAGTCTTCTAAATGAGCACAGAGTGAATTTCATTGTAATGTACTTCAAGACAGCAGTAGCATGAATAATTCATGAAGCTTGTATGAAAGAAAACAAAAATTGGCATACTCCGCTACTGAAGGAAGATTATTTAATTTGACCAAAAATACACGTTTGGGCCTAAATGCTAAGTACAATGTTTTACCCAAATATTTGTTGGCTTAGCATATCACACTGTGAACGCCATCTCAACATTGAAAAATGGTGGTGGTTGTATCATAGGCCGTACTTCTCTGCAAGCAGCAACTGGAAAACTCAAGATAGGAGGAAAATGGATGAAGTTAAGTACAGAGAAATCCTGCAAGAAAACGTGCTGCAATCTGCAAGAGCACTGGGATTTGGAAAATAATTAATCTTCCAAACAGACAGTTACAAAACCATACAGAAATAGCCATGCTGGAGAGGCTTTAAATTTCAACTTTTAAAAAAAAAAAGTTAGAAAATAAGGTTAATTTCCTAGAGTGGTGTAGTCAAAGGCCAGACTTCAGTTTGACTGAGCATCCGTGTAGGGACTTTAAAATTGCTGTTTACTAATGGTCCACATCCAATTTGATTTGAGCAAAAAAATAAATGAAATAAAAGGTCTGGAAAAAGTAGTACTTATAGTTGAAAGAACATTTTACGACCTGATTTAAAGACCTTTTTTTTTCCATTATTCCAACTCCATCCTTTATGTTTGACGGTACATCCTTTAAAAACATTATAATGTAATAGACAATATGCTTTATTTATGCTGTAATCAAGTAAACTTTATTATTTAATCAACAGTATTTACAATATCTATGTTTTTTATGTATTCATATGTAATATGTATACTCTTTTTATGCATAAATATTTACTATGAATACTCATACTGATTAATTTGTATCATGCCCAAAAGACGTATAGCACATAAGCCAACACACTGTTATGGCAATTTGTTACTATATTTTATGGATTGGGGAATTGGTGGTGAATTGCATGAATATCATTTATATAAATATTTGCAGAATCATAAAAAATAGAACATTCAAATTAAAGTTTTAATGTTTTTGATGAAGATTAAAAAAAACATGCATATTTCCATGCAATTTAAAGAACATCACAAGCTGCATTCAACAAACAACTAACAGCAGCATGGCCTTAAAACATTCAAATTAAAGTTTTAATGTTTTTGATGAAGATTAAAAAAAAACATGCATATTTCCATGCAATTTAAAGAACATCACAAGCTGCATTCAACAAACAACTAACAGCAGCATGGCCTTATTCAACAGAGCAAATATGTCAGGCTATGTTTCCATGGTTACAGGAGCAGGAGAGTTCTGCAGAACATGTGCTTGTCTGCTCTACCTGGCTAGCCAATCCAGTAGAGAGAAAACCTACAGACACACCAAAAGACTTGCGGTAGAATTATCAAAAGCTTTTTGAAGCACTCCTTTGAAATCCACAGAGACACAGGAACATTGCAGGGCAACTTTTTGAACAAATATCAGATTGTAAAGACATTCTCATGAGACGAGACACACAAGCATGAATTAGGAAAGTTGAGTGCATCTTGGATCCTCAACAATGTCCAAAAAGACTCTCTTTTACTATTTCAAAATGAGAAAATGAGAAACTCCACAGAAGATGCAGTCTCAGTACATTTAGGTTCGCAATGCTTACTATTACCTGTATTAATCTGTTTATCTGCTGATCTACTCAGTGTAAAACAGGAGTTAATGAACATAAGGCCTTGATTCATATTAAATGTCATGTAAAACTTTGTTTTCCATGAATCTAGCATTCATTTATTAGCACTTTGGTCACTTTTACATTTCCTGAAGGTCCAAAATAGTTATCAAAAAAGCATAATTGGATCTTTCATCATATAATGGCTATGCAGCTGCCGCTCTTTTAAAAGATGTGCAACAGTTCATGTTTCTCTATTACATGACAGTTATATCCAGGGCCGTCACTAGGAATTCTGGGCCCTGTGCACTGAATTTGTTATGGGGCCCCCCTCAAAATCATGTTGGGGGGGGGTTATGAGTTGCAATCTGGGGGATGGACTGGGGTTAAAATTTGGCCCTGGACAAATCGAGCCAATTCGGCCCACAAATCTCCCCTTAAAGGTTTTGATGGGTCATAGGGCCTTCAATTGGAGTAAATAAATGAATACATATAACAGGACAGAAACAAATACTGATAGATATTACTGAATTCACAACAAATTCAACAAACTTAATAATACATTTTGTCACATAGAAAAGCACACATGTTGTTACATGAAAAAAGAAAAAGAACAAAGAAAAAAAGCTTTAGTAGAATGTTACCAAACCATTTTGGTTACCCTTGATTTCTACTGTATAGACAAACATTTCTTGAATTACTTGAATTATGTTACACAGAAAAAAAAGAAATTCATACAGGTTTGGAATGACATGATATTGAGTAAATGATGACAATTTTCATGTTTGGGTGAATCGCCCTTTAAGAACTTTCTTATTTGTAAATAATAAACACCTAATTTATATAAGACACTGATATTTATCTTTAACCAGGCCCTTATTGAATTAACATTTTACTTCAATTAAAATGCATTAGAACCTAACATCTAAAATGAAGTTCCCTTTCAGTCGGTCACTCCCGATGTCACGTCGGATGACCGACGAATTGGGATCTCGCTTAGAGAGACCAATCTACTTCGAATGTAAACTAAACGAGCCAATGCACTTCCCGTGTCGAGTGGGTTGCACACATCAGGCTGCACTACCCCCTGTTTGTGTTGCAGGCGGCCATCTCCCCTGTGCGCCTCAGCACACTAAAATAGCTTTTTCCCTAAAAGAGCAATTACGGGTGTGTCTTTTTAAAGACGACGTTGTGTGGCAAACTTGATGTTACGTCTTTGTAAAGATGATGTAGGGCTTGCTATAGACAACGTATCACCCGGGCATTTCTGGATGCAGTCGTTACCTGGCGCTGGGTGATGGTCACGATCGCTGCCTCACGTGCCTGGGCATCTAGCACGCTGAGGTGGCGTCTGTGGATGTTCTCATTGCGGGAAGATGATCATCTTGGAGTCGCGGGCCAAGCTCCGTTTCCTCAAAGGGGCGGAGTTCCGTTTCCTCTGCCTCAATCTAGTTCTCGTCATGGCGGCAGTCAGGCGGGGGCTACTTCAGGCAGTAGCACAGGCGGTCTGAGGGTAACAGTGATGGCAAACCCTCCAGGGAACCAAACCTCGGGGGAACATCGCTCCTCTTGCACTCTGCAACCAGTTGAGCTGCCAATGGAACGTGCTGGGCCCTCAACACGGAGCGTACCAGCAGTATCCTTTGGCGCTCCTCCCAATAACCAGATGTCAATCGCTGCATCGGAGGGTGAGCCGGAGCTTTCTGGAGAGGAAGATTCAGCTGCGCTGCTGTCCTCCGGGACTGTAGCAATGCCTGAATCGGATCCGGAAGTAACGGCTATGCTTTCCCTGGCCGCCGTGGGGGTAGGGCTCGAGTGGAGACTTCCACCGTGTCCCGAGCCCTCAAGGTTGCACGATTGGTTCTCGGGGTGATCCGCCTTGGTGCCTTTGTTCCCGGAGGTGCATGAGGGGCTTACTAGATCATGGACGGCACCTTTTACTGCCGGAAAACGATCTGCTGGTTCCTCCTCCCTCACCCCCCTCGACGGTGGTGCAGCTAGGGGTTTACAGGGGTCCTGCCGGTGGAGAGGTCGGTTGCGATGCAGTTGTGTCCTAATACCGCCTCCACCCGGCAGGGCGAACCGTGCCTCCCCTTCCGGGTCTGTAAGTACTCGACTGGCCAGCGATGCTTATACAGACTGTGGAGAAGCTGCCTCCACCTTACACGCTACGGCATTGTTGCAAGTGCACCAGGCTAAGGCACTGAGGGACTTGCACGAGGGTGGTCACGACTCGGAAGTTCGCAGAGAACTCCGCACCACGACGGACCTCGCGCTACGAGCGACGAAGGTTACGGCGTGGTCTCTGGGTTGTGTGATGTCCACTATGGTGGTCCAGGAGCACCATCAAGCATGTACTAGTCCGCACGGACAACACTGCGACCGTTGCGTACATTAACTGACAAGGTAGTTTGGGCTCCCGTCGCATGTCGCAACTCGCCTGCCACCTCCTCCTTTGGAGTCAGAAGCATCTGAGGTCGCGTCGTGCTGTTCACATTCCTGGGCTGCTCAACCGGGTAGCCGACGAGGTGTCTCGAGCCGTGCTGCCGGGAGAATGGCGGTCTACGAGACACGCCTACGCTTTGAAGTGGAACCTGTTCGTTGAGTGGTGTTCTCGCCGAGAAGACCCCCGAAGATGCCCGATCAGAGTCATGCTGTCCTTTTTGCAGCAAGGGTTGGAGCGAAGGCTGTCTCCCTCTACCCTCAAAGTCTATGTCACTGCAATCGCTGCTAACCACGACCCCGTAGAAGGGAAGTCGCTGGGGAAGAATGACCTGATCATTAGTTTCCTTAGGGGGGCGAGAAGACTAAATCCTCCACGGCCCCCCTCTATACCCTCTTGGGACCTGACTCTAGTGCTCACAGCACTGCAGCAGGGCCCATTTGCTCTGAGGCCCCGGCCCGGCTATGTGCCCAAGGTTCCCACCACTCCCTTCAGGGATCAGCTGGTGAGCCTGCAAGCGCTGCCCCCGGAGGAGGTAGACCAAGCTTAGCTTTGCTCTGTCACGTCCGAGCCTTAAGGTGCTATTTAGACCGGACACAAAGCTTCAGGACCTCAGACCAGCTCTTTGTCTGTCACGGAGGCCGGCAGAAGGGGAATGCCATCTCTAAGCAGAGGATGGCCCACTGGATAGTGGATGCCATCACCCTGGCTTATCAGGCACAGGGTGTGCCCTGCCCATTCAGGTTGCGAGCTCACTCAACTAGACGTGACGTCGGGAGTGACCGACTGAACGGGAACATCTCGGTTACGTATGGTAACCCTCGCTCCCTGAAGTAGGGAATGGAGACGTCACGTCCCGTCGCCACAGCTCCTGTACCACCGCTGAGCGGCCGGGTCACCGACTCGGCTCCTCGGCAAAAACCTGAATATGCACTGCATCTGCTGCCTACTAATACTCACGCTGTGATAAGCGACAGCTGGATGCAATAATCACATGCCAATGTGCATTGGCTCGTTTAGATTACACTCGAAGTAGATTGGTCTCTCTAAGTGAGATCCCAATTTGTCAGTCATCCGACGTGTCGTCTCCATTCCCTCCTTCAGGGAACGAGGGTTACCATACGTAACCGAGACATTCTTGTTTAGAATTCAGAGTTTAGCTGATTAGTATTAATAGGATGGTGGTCACAAGAAGTAAAAACATGGTCCTCATTACCATGGTTATATGGTTTTATAAATAATATAAAAATAAATAATAAGTAATAATAAACTATAAAATGTGTAGTAAAAAAAATAAATAAACTAAACATGAAGAAACTATAAAACACCTATAAAATTTAAATATTCCCCAATATGTAATAACAGTAACATTTATAATAAATACATTTCTTCCAACACATATAGGCTATTTGAACAGTGTTAATAACTTCAAGTTAAATTAGCTACTGGTGCTGAATTGACAAGCCTATTGGCGTTCTCCAATATCCCTCATTGTCGTGGCTGTTTTCAGCCAGCATCACTACAGAACCTTTAATGTTCTCATATCACACGACTGTATAACAATTCTGTGTCACATCTGAATGGATCAAGCTAGTTGCACTGTTTATCACTTATAAATCGTGGCAGAAGCGCGGCGCACGTTTGTCAGCGCTGTGCGGGTGACTGATCCCGCTCTGCTTTGACGCGTGGCTGGCGGATGCATCCGGTAGCGCTGCTTCACACTTTTGGAGTACTTGCTTTATGCGGTTTCGCTGTAAACAGCGCCTAATTTCGGGTAGGTCTGCCTCGTTTCGGCTATCGGCCCACTACTTGAATGGAATGTCCCGGTGCTCCCGATGGCCAGTAGGCGATCACGGGCCCCCCAGTCCTCTGGGCCCTATGCACTCTGTCACCCTTTTCCCCCCACTAGCGATGCCCCTGGTTATATCATACTTTTGTTCTGAAGGATTTGCAAGTAGGCCTATTCACTTCTCATGCCTTTCTCAGACTTTTTAGATATAGTCCATCGATGTCTAAAAGTTTCCTTTTGTTTCATATATGTCTTTTTTCAGTTATTTTTTTCATGATGGTTCAGATTCACATTCAAAACTTTTGTTGCAGCAAATGAGAATCTTGTGATAGTTTTACAGAGCAATATGCATGTACACAGTAAGTACATTGAATTAAGGCTTCAAATTTTATTTTAAATGTGACCAAATACATATGTTATATTGCATTATTATTATTATTATTATTATTATTATTATTGAGATTATTTACTGGACAAATCAGTAGTCTTTAGAATTTATGATAAATTATTATTTTGTACTTTTAGAAGGTTCCATTGCTGCACACTTAAACATGCACAGTGAAGATTAAACACTGGGCCTCTTGGAACTTTAGTTGAATATGCTTAGCCTAGTTAACAATGGTTATTTATGTGAAATTAGCGTCTATTCAAATTAATAACAAAAATATATATATATATTTTCCAAACAGATCGGCCATCGTGATTATTCTAAAGAGCTCCAAAGCTTACAGCACATTGACAGTTAGTCACTAGTGCATTACAATATAGCTAATGAAGATACATATCAACATAGTAATCTCAACTGTGAGTTAAATCAAGCTCTACATACGTCACTGTAGCAAGTTTAGCAGCATTCTACTAGAAAAACAGATACCACTGGGACCAATAAACAAGCTTTGCATTCTATTCTTACAGCCTTCCATAGACTATGATACAAGCGTACAGTTTAGTAGCATGTTTATGCTAAGTGTGATGTAGATTAAAAAGTAGCATAAGGATGGAGTTGTGGCATTGCAGTTAGCACACATGCTACAAACAGAAATAGAACCATACAAAATGACACTTGGGCCACCATATTTCAAGTCCTCTGAAGCCATATGAAAGCTTTTTATAGATAGCTAGATGTCTTCCCCTTTGTCTGACTATCAAATCACATTTGGTGTCTTTAGACACATCAATGTCAGGATAATTGTCAATGACATTAAACATAATTGGTGCTTGTGTCGTTTGACAGTACTTGACCTTAAACCTGCCACATCAAAGCCACTATATTTGATTCAATAACTTTTTTTCCGAGAGGAAGATTATGTTGTTCGTCACACAATTCTGTATTCTGTTTTTGGAACCTTTGAACTGTTGTTACAGTTTTTGGAGCAGAACTGTGTTGAGATTCTTCACAACTTCACCTTTGGGGTTCCACAATGAAATCTGAATTTGGAAGAACGTAAAGGTGAACTGTTCCATATATAACAAAACCTCCTTATTGTTTTACTGTATCTCATGAGTCAGACCCACATATAGTACACAGTAGACCATAAAGGTCATGTGTTCCAGTTGTCAACAGCAGTCGCAGGGCTCCACAGGTGAAGAGGTTGATTAGGTTCAGCAGAGGGAGCCAGATCCCTGGCCACTGCACACCCCTGACTGGTGCATTTGAATCCCCCATGTAAGTAAATGACTGAATAAACAGATGAATAAATAAGCGTGTTTAGTGGGAACTTTAATTAGCCGCTTGTTTGACATGCACCGCTGCTACTGAAACTTCTCTGGAATGGAATATAAGACACTAGCAGCAGAAACCTATTACAAGTGACAATTTATAAAGCTGAAGCAGAACTGCAGTCGAGCTGTGCACTGCTATTCAATGCATAAAATATTCAAATTTGACTGGAAATTATGATTTATATTTTTGGTGTGGGCGAAGGTCAGAGGGAGATGTGCAATGGTTCCATTTTGATTTGTTTTCCAAAAAAGAAAATTGCTGTGCAAGCTCTCCTGTTTTCTCTTTCTTTTTCCCCCATAAAATACATCCTTCCTACCAACAAATATTTGAAGAAATGTGTCTATCTATCTATCTATCTATACTGTAAAAAATGACTGTGAATTTAACGGTAAAAGACTGTAAAAATGCTACAGTAAAAACCTGTTAAATGGTTTACGGTAAATTCCCCTACTATATACAGTGAAAAACAGTATTGGACATTACATGTAGTGAAGTGAAAAAGGCCGTATAATTTACAGTGAATAACCGTAAATTGACATTCCCAGAATTCTCTGCTTTACATTTCAGATAAATCTATCTATCAGTAAAGTTATGGCAACCATAGTGCAGAGATATTGCAAGGGCCCTCAAGGGCCTCATATGACTAACTAAGGGACTCAGCACACCACCCCACATGACTCTTGGCTGTTTTGATGTAGATATTAGAGGGGCCCTCAAGGGCTTTAGAGGGCTGACTAAGTGCCTCAGTGCATTGCCTCAAGTCAAAAGAGCACACCCCATGTATCTACAATGTTCAGCTGTTGAGATAACACTGGGGCCCCCAGGGGCCTCAATGGCCTTAGTGGTCCAAAAAATTATTCACTACAATATCCAAAGCTAAACAGCCCAACCAGCATGTGTTTTGGATGTTCTGGTGAAGCGGTATGGATGGCCTCAGTACACTGCCTTGAATAAATAGAGCCCTCCCCCATGTTTTTAGGATGTTCTGGTGCCGGACTGGGGCCCTGTCAACCTTCAACCTTCAACTGCCCTACTATTCGAAAATTTAAATATAAGTTTATTTTTATGAGGTGAGGCAATATCATATTACAAAGAGAGCACAAAACGGAAGATCAGACATTTTTTCTCTGGGAAACCAGAGTGACAGGTGATCGCAGATGCTCTGTGTTTGTTCTGCTGCTTTCCTCAATCTAACTAGTGTAGAGGTAAACCTACAGTTCTCCCCACACAAACTGAGCTTCACTATCTGAGGTCGATTAAGCAGAAAATCCAAGGCACATGAAACAAAAAGGCCATGATGTTGTTGCTGGGTGAAGTGAAGGTCGGGGTGTTTACAGGAGACAGTAGGTCCAGAGTCTTTCATCTTTGTGGCAGCCCTGGCAATGCCATGCTGTACCTTGGAGAGCATATGGTGCTAGTTTCTCTTGTCAAAACAAAATTAGATGTTTTCACCCAAGAGTGTGTTTTCTCATGGTTGTGTAGCACCACCCTTTGCTCAACCTGTTGTTTTTTTACCCGACACGTAAGATCCTTAAAGCAGGTAAACAAACATTAGTTCGACCAATGCAAATCGGTTTAAGCCCTCAATCCCATGGCTAGTTTGTCTCTCCGTGGACTTTAAAAACATGGTGCATACTCAGAGACCAACACACTTCAACCCTGCAGTGTTGCTGGGCATTTCTGGAATCACAAAGAGCGGCAGTTTGCGTCAAAGCACTTCAGCTCGTGCAAACAGATCAATTGAACCAAAGTTGCAGTAGAGGATTCAACTCTTTTTTTTCCTTATCCAGCTGATGTTGTCTTGACTCTGCATGCATGATTGAAAAATCAATGCTCAATCATATTTGCTGTAATCTCTATGTGAACATTTCTAGGCTGACAATATGCAAGTGCGACAATCCTTTCAGATCAGAAGACACATGCTAAGAAGCAATGAAGCCAAAGTCCTTATTTCGCAAAATACTTCAGCAGAGAACGTCTCAGCCAATAGCCCCCTTACTTTTTAAGAACTTCATAAAGGTGATGTGTGTGTAATGTTGTTAATGTTAAATAACTTATTTTTTCCTAGTCCAGCTTAATGTCCTGAAAGTAAGCCATGTGTAGGTTGATGGCATCCTGTTTGTTTGAGCATCCTGACTAGAGGCCTGTCTCTTGAAGCTTAAACTGAACAAACTCAAGAAACAGAATTGGTTTTGAGTTGACAGAACCAAACAAATCCAATCAAGTTTAGTTCGGGTTCAGTGGTTTCACAATGCTTGCTTTTAACATTCTTTGTCAGCACAGGGTTTGATCCTGAGTTTATGATGAACTCTTTGATTCTCTTCTTTGCTGAAGTGCAACAGATCATTATGTAAGGCACAGAAATGACACACGTTGCCTTTAATAATTTGTCCACAGGCTGAAATTAAACCAAGCTTTGAGGTAACGGTTCGTTTTCTTCTGTTGAGGATCTATGCAAATTTGCCCATCTCAGCATTGATCTGTACCAGTTCCGCTCTCCACCACCTGTTCTCTGGGCACGCTGCATGAAAACTCCCCTGAGTACAAAGAATCCTGAAGCTGCTGTGGAATTAATGTCCTGTGATCATCCCAGGCTTTGACCGCTCCAGTTTGCTATTCAAATACTGAAATAATGAGCCCTATATATTCCTATCATTAATGGTGTTAAGCATGCTAATGGGGTAAACGTCATCCCCACATGAATTAGTGCCAGTTTTGTGTATACACCCACAGACCATATACACTCACACAATCATATTCCCTAGGACCCCAAGATAGCCATTTATAATGCCTGTTCAAAAATATATCACATATTCTAACATTCCCTGTAGATCATCAAAATTGTCTTACTGGTTAATTTTTGCAGCATGTGGTACTGAGGTATGTATTATGCTAAGCTTGCAAGCTAACTATTAGTGGTATGTTGAGCTAGTACTGTGCACTAACTTGTTATTAGGATTGTTAATCAGGCACAGAATAGAGAACCCATTACAGTTAATTTAGCAACACTTCAAGGTTCATCCAGTATCCAAAGCACAGATTGATTGACCCCCCTCCCCCTGCTGGATTCTATTCACAACTGTATTTTTTGGGTCAGAACCACAATACGTTTTCATTATCAAAGCATCAGCTGTTTTCCCCTGTTGCTAGTTAACAATGACGGAAGGGAAGGCAGGACAATGGATAGTTTTCCTCACTTTAGTACTTTGGGTTTTGAACCTATTCAGACAAACTATGATGTCAAACAAACACCAAAAGTGCAAGGGTCAAAGGACCCTTTCAAAAGGTCATGCACTGTATTAACTTTTTAAGGTTAGTTTACACACTTCTAAGGTTACCTTTAATGAAGTAAAATTCAATTAAGAGACAATACAACATGTATGTACAACATTGCATGATTTATGATAAGATTTCTTCCTTTTGGAACATCCAATACAGAAAATGGATCGTCCAGTACAGGAAGAAAAAAAAAAAAGAATATATATAGTTTTCGCTCTCACTCTCTCATACTGGTCACTGGAAGTTCAACATGGCACCTCATGGAAAATAACTCTCTGAGGATCTGAAAAAAAGAATTGCTGCTCTACATAAAGATGGCGTAGGCTATAAGAAGATTGCCAAGACCCTGAAACTGAGCCACAGCACGGTGGCCAAGACCATACAGCGGTTTAACAGGACAGAATGCACTCAGAACAGGCCTCGCCATGGTCGACCAAAGAAGTTGAGTGCACGTGCTCAGCGTCATATCCAGAGGTTGTGTTTTGGAAATAGACGTATGAGTGCTGCCAGCATTGCTGCAGAGGTTGAAGGGGTGGGGGTCAGCCTGTCTGTGCTCAGACCATACGCCGCACACTGCATCAAATTGGTCTGTATGGCTGTCATCCCAGAAGGAAGCCTCTTCTAAAGATGATGCACAAGAAAGCCCGCAAACAGTTTGCTGAAGACAAGCAGACAAAGGACATGGATTACTGGAACCATGTCCTGTGGTCTGATGAGACCAAGATAAACTTATTTGGTTCAGATGGTGTCAAGCGTGTGTGGCGGCAACCAGGTGAGGAGTACAAAGCCAAGTGTGTCTTGCCTACAGTCAAGCATGGTGGTGGGAGTGTCATGGTCTGGGGCTGCATGAGTGCTGCCGCCACTGGGGAGCTACAGTTCATTGAGGGAACCATGAATCCCAACATGTACTGTGACATACTGAAGCAGAGCATGATCCCCTCCCTTCAGAGACTGGGCCGCAGGACAGTATTCCAACATGATAACGAACCCAAACACACCTCTAAGATGACCACTGCCATGCTAAAGAAGCTGAGGGTAAAGGTGATGGATTGGCCAAGCATGGGCATCCTCAAATGGAAGGTGGAGGAGCGCAAGGTCTCTAACATCCACCAGCTCTGTGATGTCGTCATGGAGGAGTGGAAGAGGACTCCAGTGGCAACCTGTGAAGCTCTGGTGAACTCCATGCCCAAGAGGGTTAAGGCAGTGCAGGAAAATAATGATGGGCGCACAAAATGTTTTTTGGCCAAATTTGGACATTTTCACTTAGGGGTGTACTCACTTTTGTGGCTATATATATAACCATCATCTAAAATGGATTTAGCAAAAATTGTGTATCTCGTATTTTATATAGGAACCATATCAAATTCTTTATTAAGCCATGACAAAACCAAACAAATAAATCCAGTTCTCTCAACCTCCAAATATACCTGGCTTCCTCCCAGCTACAGTGGCCTTACCTTAGTTTGCCTTATTACACTGACCTCCCAAAAACCCACCCCCTTCCCACAGAGCTCAGCCTTCCCTGGTGACAGCCATGCACAACAAGTCTCCAAAGAATGTAAGTGCACCAGCCAATAGAAAGGTAAATAGCCCTGGCATTTCACGTTCTGCATTCATCAAACTTTTCATCCTCTATTTCCCCCCACACATAAACCCATATGCCTGAGGCCATATGGAGAGGAGGTGAGCACAATCATTCACTAGACTTCCATTGCTTGCAAAGCGGTGAAATAGGGCTGGAATGATTTGGCCTGCATGTTTTCATTTGCTTCCCAACCAAGTGCATCAAAGCTTTTCCTGCTGGTATTGGAAGATTGTGTATCTCAAAATATATGTATACCCCTTCATATTTTTGAAGAACATAGTAGCACAAATAAATGACCTCTTGTCAGGTAAACTGATTATTCATAGTGATAAAAAGGTTTCTTCAATTAAGAACCCTTTTGGACTTTTAAAAGATGAACTCCATTGAAACATTTTTCAAACACATATTCTCTTGAATTCTGGGTGACACTTTAAAATAGGGAACACTTATTCACTATTAACTACGACTTTTCCCTCAATAAATTCCTAATTTGCTGCTTATTAATAGTCAGTAAGGTAGTTGTTAAGTTTAGGTATTAGGTAGGATTAGGGATGTAGAATAAGGTCATGTAGAATAAGGCATGAATGTGTGCTCAATTAGTACTAATAAATGGCTAATATTCTAGTAATATGCATGCTAATAAGCAACTAGTTAAGAGACCCTAAAATACCGAAGTCTGAATTTGATTTTCCCTGAAACATCATAAACCAATATAATTTACATCTCTAATCATCATTTATTTTGTGATGGGGGTATAAATGGCATCTTGGAAGTTTAATAAGTTAATAAACGTAAGTTTAATAAACTGTGAAGTAATTTATCAAAAACCTAATATTCAAAGCTAACATGTGTTTGTATTCTAAATTCACACAATAAAAAGATACATTATGTTGACACTTTTTGCACAAATTAATTTACAAAATGGTTTATAATTTATAAAAAAATATGTTTTCTTTATATACTGTATGTTTTAAAACAGTTTAATTATCATAATTTAAGCGTAATAGTATTTATGATGGATTTTCTTATTTTTAGATTGAAAGTCTTGATCTTGGACAAGAAAAAGTAGGAAATATCTGGAAGATAAAAGATCTTAAAGTTAAAGTAACGTCTGTGAACAAATAGTCAGGTCTATCACCAGCCTGCAGAAAAAAATGGTATGAATATGCCATATCTATAGTGCTACATACTCTGTTTTGTTTCATCTCACAAGTACTTTTCTGGCTGTTTGGTTTTATTCCTTTCTTTTTGAAGCCTGTAAATTGCAGAATAATGTCCAAGTGTTTTGTTTACAAATAGATATGTCCCTTTGGTCAATCTATACTGGGATTTCTGTTTTGCAAAGCATGATTATGATCATTTTATAATATGTTGGATTCCTGCTGTGCAGTTGTATGTGTGAAAAGAACAAGAGAACACACGGAGCCTAGCAGTGAGTGATTGAACAGCATGCGGAACTGCTACATTTGTCTTTCAAGTGCATGAGCTGCGCCTGAAGAGTTCGTAATTTCCCAACCTGCTCTGCAACCTGACTATCAAATGAGGCTTTCTAAACTCTTGCCCCCCACTTCTCTCCCCTTCAATCTCTCTTTTGTTCTGTCTGTTACATATCATCTCCATTCTGCCTATTTTCAACTCTAGCTATTCCTGCCTGAGAAAAAATGAAATGGTTATTCACATGATGAAGTTTTTCGCTCTGCTCCGTAATTTGCACAACCACAACCACATTACCTCTTTCCCAGATAAATGTATATGGTTCAAAGCTTGTGTAGTAGAGGGCTGCAAAAGTTGTGATGGTAAACATTTTTAATTTCCTTTTTGTGAGATGAGAGGCTTAATGAATGCCTCAATGAACCACATTTTCCTCTATAACTTACCATAATTTATTTATTTATTAAATGTGTGTAGGAATTAAAAATACCTCAAATATATCTTGGGTTAAAGGTGGTAGCACTCATTTAAATTTGCTTCACTACACTATTATAAGAAAATTGTGCAGTAAATACCATATGGAGATTTCTAATAATTGGTAACCAAATGTAGTCAGGCTAATTAATTCTTCTTAAATGTTTTAATATTCTTGACTTGAATGAAACCAATTAATTTATGTTACGATGTGAATCACATTGTTTCGTTGAGAAAGCATCTTTAACATTGTAAAATGGAAGCTCTTTACCTTCCTCCCACCCCTGGGAACTTGCTTTTGTCTTTGCCATCGTCTGGTCTTTCGCCCAGGAGTCCTCTGCTGATGTTAAACTCCAGGCGAACTCAGGATAATATCCAACAGGCCCACGGTCACATGACTTTCCCTTTGAAGAGCAATCTGAAAGAGAACAATGATTTTACTAACATTTGCATATACAAAGAAACCACATTGTTCATTAGTTAACAGAACAGCATTTATTAGATGTTTTGGGGCAATTTTATGGACATGTTTAGTCCTGTATATTAAATTACTCTCTTAGGACACACTTTTCAAACTAATTTCACTGTTGGTATATTGTTCTTCAAACTTGGTTAGGCTGATCTGTTGACTGATTTTTTTAAAGGGTCTGGGACAATAAACACTAAACATCAGCTTGACCAGGCTAAGAAACTATCTTAAACCAGATACGACCAGAAAATCAGATTAGGCTGGTTTAAAAAGTGACTTTTCACACACACACACACACACACACACACACACAAAGTGGCATACAAATCAAATGCATGCATACATGATGCAGGCATACAGTTCACTTCAGTTTCCAGCTGATGTGACCATTAGTTGCAATTACAATTGCTAACAATTTTATACATTTATATATATATATATATATATATATATATATATATATATATATATATATATATATATATATATATATATATATATATGTATATATAACATGTATATGTAATTGCACAATACTACGTTGTGACCATAAAACACTTTTATCATGGCGCATAATTGTAAAGTAATACATTTTGACATTTGCAGTACATAACCAGCTCCATTTGTATGGCTTTTCTGAAGTTTTAAACATGCTTATTTGCTCACCTGGTATTACACTGTGTGGAACGAGTCTTGTGAAACATTGTTAATACTATTGTTTTTAGTGTTGATTGCATTATGATTAGCTTGTCAATGTGATAATACCTGCCAATCATGTTCTCTTCATCACTATGATTGGCTGATTACTCTGTCAAGGCTGATTACCACCTCTCTTGTTTGCAACAGGTCAGAAAATCAGCCTGACTAGGTCAAAAAGGCTCACTCGTACAACATTTTTGCCTTGTCCAAATACCCGTATTTGCGGTCTTGGCCACTTGAGAGCACGTGCACACGACAGGAAGTAAGTGCACAAGACTGTCCCAGGTCTTAAAAACGCCAAAGCACAGTGCCCTTAACGCACACTAACTCCACACTATCTCGAATACCGCTCCAGAGTCTTAGTGTATCCCATCATGCATCATGTTCTGGAAATAAATCGTGAGACTTTTTGCCAAGATCGCCCGAGAGGTAGCGGAAACCTTTCCAGTGGAAGTTAGATATTAATATAATAAATATACGTATATTACATATCATTTGTTATATGGGTCATGTTATAGGGACTACTGACTGAACAGACATTTAGAAGTTGATTTTAAAACGCATTTCAAATAAAAATAAAAATGAAGCTCTGTAAACACTTGCATTTTTACAACACTATAAGTGTGTCCCATTAAGTAATGAAAAGTTCAACACACACTTGTGGTCTTCATCCTCACTTGAACACTTGGGCCAATTACTGGAAATTGTCTCTAGGTTACGTATGTAACCATGGTTCCCCAAGGGAACAAGACGCTGCGTCGAGAATCGCTTTGGGAACGCCCCTGCGTGACTTTGTTCTGAAGCACGTGTACAATCAGCTCAATGGAGCAGCGAGACGTCACGAGCGGGGTGACGTAAGCAGCAGAAAGTATAAAAGCGCATCCGGCAGAGCACAAGTCAGCTTCGATGAAGTAGCGCCTGCAGGGATGCAGGGAGTATGGCAAAGAGACGCAGCATCTCGTTCCCTCGGGGAACCATGGTTACATACATAACCTAGAGACATTCCCCTTCAGGTACTCGAGCTGCGTTGAGAATCGCTTTGGGAACGAGAATACCCACTGCGCCATACTACCAAGTCCCTGCCTGTGTGTGCATCTCATGAGCACAACACAAAGAGAAAACTCGGGAACCTGGGGTAGATGCCAGGCATAGGTTATAAAAGCGGACAAAAGTGTGCGGAGAGGACCAGCCCGCCACAGCACAAATGTCCTGCAAGGCCACACCCAAGTTGAAAGCTTTGGAGGTCGCCATACTCCTAGTCGAGTGAGATCTGACCCCCATAGGAGACGGGAGGCCAGAGGACTCGTAGGCTAGTGAGATGGCCACAACCACCCACCTACTCATAGTCTGCTTGGTAGCCGGAGATCCTTTCTTTGGCGGACCAAAACAAACAAACAGCTGGTCTGCCTTATGCCACGGGGCAGCTCTGTGTGCGTAAGCATCCAGTGCTCGAACTGGACAGAGCAGATTAAGCCTTTCTTAGCCTACTTCCTGGAATGGAGGAGGACAGAATGCATGAAGTACTATGGGCCCTGGTGAAGAAGTGGGCACCTTAGGGACATACCCGACTCTCGGGTGAAGGAATGCCTTAACCATGCCTGGAGCAAATTCCAGGCATGAAACAGAAAGTGCCTGAAGATCCCCGATCCTTTTAAGTGAGGAAATAGCGAGTAGAAAGATGGTCTTGAGTGTGAGAAACTTGACTGAAACTTCTTCTATGGGTTCAAAGGGGGCATTGCATAAGCCCTCCAGAACCACAGCCAGGTCCCATGAGGGCACCTTAGTGCGCTGTACCGGCCTCAGCCTCAGGGTGCCACAGAGGAAACAAGTGATAAGTGGGTGTTTTCCAAATGATTGACCACCCAGAAGGGTGTGGTAAGCAGCTAAGGCCGCCACGTATACCTTCAGAGTGGAGGGAGATAACCATGCGGAGAATCGCTCCTGCAGAGACTCCAGAACTGCACCAATTGGGCAGTTGACTGGGTCTTGCAGTCACTGTCTGCATCATGAAGCGAAAAGTTTCCGCTTCAAGGCGTACTGTTTCCTAGTGGCAGGAGCTCTGGACTGGAGTATTGTCTCGACAACCTCAGTTGAGAGACCAGATGCTGGGAGCTGTGCCCCCTCAGGGGCCATGCCCACAACTTCCATAACTCCGGGCGAGGGTGATGAATGGTGCCCCCCGCCTGAGAGAGGAGGTCCCTCCTGATTGGAATCTCCAGCAGAGAGCAGTCGTGGAGGGACACCAAGTCCGAGAATCATACTCGGGCCGGCCAGAACGGGTCTACTAGCAACAGATGGACCCCATCCCGGGAGCAGAACGATCGGGGGAAAAGTGTACAGATGACACCTCGGCCACGTCTGCACCAGCCCCAGTGGAGCTGAATGCGTGAGGGAGAACAAGAGCGGACAGTGTGTCGTTTCCTGCGACGCAAATAGATCCACTTCCACCTGGCCAAATTC
>NW_015505339.1:78200-82748 GCF_001515645.1 Sinocyclocheilus grahami | reverse complement strand
TGGGAGCTGTGCCCCCTCAGGGGCCATGCCCACAACTTCCATAACTCCGGGCGAGGGTGATGAATGGTGCCCCCCGCCTGAGAGAGGAGGTCCCTCCTGATTGGAATCTCCAGCAGAGAGCAGTCGTGGAGGGACACCAAGTCCGAGAATCATACTCGGGCCGGCCAGAACGGGTCTACTAGCAACAGATGGACCCCATCCCGGGAGCAGAACGATCGGGGGAAAAGTGTACAGATGACACCTCGGCCACGTCTGCACCAGCCCCAGTGGAGCTGAATGCGTGAGGGAGAACAAGAGCGGACAGTGTGTCGTTTCCTGCGACGCAAATAGATCCACTTCCACCTGGCCAAATTCCCTCCAGAGGAGCTCCATCACCTCGGGGTGGAGTCTCCATTCCCCGGGCCTCAGCCCCTCTCTCGACAGGATTTCTGCCCCCTAATTGAGATACCCAGGGATGTAGACTGCTCTTAGTGAGAGGAGCTTCCCCTGAGCCCACAGAAGGATCTGGCGCGCCAGCTTGTACAAGGGGCGCGAATGCAGCCCCCCCAGCCGATTGATGTAGGAGACCACCGATGTGTTGTCTGTGCGGACAAGCACATGATGCCCCCTTAGGTCTGGAAGGAAGTGTGTCAGAGCTCGAAACACGGCCAGCATCTCCAGGCAGTTGATGTGCCTAGAGAGATGATGGCCTTCCCACAGACCCTGGGCAGAGTGGCCACTAATGACCGCCCCCCAGCCCGTGAGAGAGTCATCCGTTGTCAGAGTTACACGACGACAAGTAGCCCCTAACAACGGGCCTTGAACCAGGAACCAACATTTCTTGACCTTGATCATGCGAAGCGGATTCCCCTTTGGGGAAAATCCCTTGGTTCTGAGCCACCACTGCAAGGATCTCATGTACAGCAGGCCAAAGGGTATCGCGTTGGACGCTGCTGTCATCAGTCCCAACAGCCTTTGAAACTGTTTGTCAGTGAGTGACTGGCCTTCTCTTACTCTCCTGACTGTCGTGAGGATTGACTCGATACGAGCAGGAGACAAACGTGCCTGCATCGAGGTTGAGTCCCACACCACGCCTAAATAAGTGGTTCTCTGTAGTGGAGAAAGCACACTTTTCTTGGTGTTTAGTCTTAACCCCAGCTCTCTCATATGGGCGAGGACGACATCTCAATGCCGAGCTGCCATCTGCTCCGACTGAGCTAATATTAACCAATCGTCGATGTAATTGAGTATGCGGATGCCCTGGAGTCGCAGAGGAGCCAGAGCAGCATCCACACACTTCGTGAAAGTGGGGGGTGAGAGTGACAGGCCGAAGGGATGAACTCGATATTGGAATGCTTCGCCCCTGAAAGCAAACCTCAGGAACTTCCAGTGTTGAGGAAGGATGGAAACATGGAAATAAGCGTCTTTGAGATCTATCGTAACAAACCAGTCCTTGGACTGAATTTGAGATACTATCTGCTTGATAGTGAGCATCTTGAACCAAAGCCGTTTGATAGTGCGGTTCAGAAGACAGAGATCTAAGATCGGACGCAACCCCCCATCCTTCTTCGAAATGATGAAGCAACGGCTGTAGAACCCGGACGCTCTCTCGAAAGGCGGAACACGTTCTATGGCCCCCTTCCTCAAGAGAGTATCTACTTCTTGTTCCATTACCAGAGCCTGCTCGGGGCCCACTAGTGTGGGGATGACCCCGTTGAAACGAGGCGGACGAGAACCGAACTGTATTCTGCAACATTTCTCTACAATCTGCAGGACCCATTTTGAGACATTTGGTAGAAGTTTCCACGCTGCCAAAAAATCTACTATGGGAACCAGCCTCTCGAGGCTGGCCTCTGGTGTTATTAGAGGAGCCAGTTCGGTGCCCTGAAGTTGATGACCGGCAGGGAACGACCGATCTGACTGCTGTAGCACCCTCACTCGAGGGGGCGAGCTCTCCTGTGCCGTACCGTCACCGGGTGGCAGCTGGGAAGTTTGCTCCACTCCTAAACAAACAACACACAGATCGTGTGTATTCCCCGCCGCCAGATATAGTGGGCAGGGAGGAACACGTTTGTAATGCCGTTCGCTCGCCATAGACTTTGGCTTTGCTTTTGACATGATATGTATGCTTGCACTGACAGACAACAATAAATAGGACTGACACATACTGTGGCGGGACGACCAAACGACAGACATATGGGTTCTCGTATTGCTTGTTAACTGAAGGGGGGTTACAGAGTATTTGTTAAATATAAAAACAAAATATATATTGTGTGTTTGATTGGTCCAGATGCTACAGTGACTTACAAATGATTAAAGAAGCAATCAAACCAAGTCCAGGTTTCTTGATAGATAGATAGATAGATAGATAGATAGATAGATAGATAGATAGATAGATAGATAGATAGATAGATAGATAGATAGATAGATAGATAGATAGTTTAGCTAGACATAGTTTAGCTCTAACCCTAATCAAACACACCTGAGCATGCTAATCAATGTCTTCAGGATCATTAGAAAATCACAGGTAGGTTAATTTGATCAGGGTTGGAGCTAAACTCTGCAGCGCATTGGCCCTCCAGGGCAAGATTTGAGGAACCCTGGAATAGAGAGTACTACGGTTAGAGGGTCAAACTGTGAAGTGTAAAAAAGTAGCATTCATGTCTTGGGAGTGTATAGTACTTTAGTAGTAGTAGAAGTATCACTAAATCAAAGTACACATTCCCCTTAATAATATTTTAGTAATTATGTACAATTACTAAATTATTGTACACACTTGTGCAGTGTATATTACAATTAGACTTGATAGAAAATGATGAGCATAATATAAAATAATGTTCAAATATGAATTACATTCATTTATTTATTCATTCATTCATTCACTCATTCATTCATTCACTCACTCACTCACTCACTCATTCATTCTCTGCTCAGTTGTTTTCACACAGTATAACCATTAATGGAAACATGGTTAAAAATAAAGAAAGAAAAAGAAAATCACCCCATGGGACATAAAAGTTCTCATAGCTGAAGAAATATCCCTATATGAAAACCTTATCTATAAAAGGCCGGCAAATATAATATTTGTTAACTCAGCCAGTTTTTAGTGTTTTAAATTGAAGTTGGAGCTTAGCATTTGTAAGAGAGTGATGTCGGGTAAAAGCAGATAAAGTGACAAAGTTTTAATTTAATAATGATGTGTCAAAGTACATTTGCATAGCTTATCTCATTAGCTTATCATGTAGCTCTGTAACGCTAATAATTTTAACACAAACATAACATAAAAATGTTTTAATATAAAAGTGAATGTCAGAAGCCATTCTTCAGGAACTTTAACATGACTATGATGTTCATAGCTATTTCCCACACTTTTCTTGAGGTATTTCATGTATTCTTGTATTTGTTTATTCTGCTAGAATGGCTTTCAAACCATTCCAACTGTGTTCCAACCATACATTCATCTCATATTCACTGGAGTGTTAAAAGCACCGGTGGGACCAGGTTGTTTATCAGAGGACTGCTGGTTGAAGCTCCAGGCGACATACAAATACGCACATTTCCCGTTCTTTTGCCCGGTGTGTGAGTGTGCTTCCTTGGTACAGTACTTGGAGCTTCCACTGTTAAGAAAGGCAGATCTAAGAGGAAAATTATATTGCCCAGAGGTTGCTCTTGAATAGCTCAAACTAAATGGAGTTCTTTGATACGTTTCATTCGGGAAGTATGCATATTCTCTGTGTTAAAATAACTTGTGCTGTGCCAGTTTAATGTGCTAAGACAACTGTAAGCAGAAGTAGGCAGACTTAAGTAGATTCCCTTAAATGCAGGGCCAGCTTAGACTTTGTTGGTGCCCTAGGCAAGATTTTAGATAGACACCCCCCAAAAACACTAAAATGCTTAATTAGACTAATCTATTTGTGACAATAAGTAACTAATTTGATAAATAACCTGTTCCAAATAACAATAAGTGCCATCCAAAAATCAGGGAGCTGTGTTTTCAAAACTCAAAACTGGACAATCAGATAAGCAAGAGAACAAAAACAAAGAGTCTAATATGTGAGTGATAGAGATGTGAAAACCACTCGTTTAAGACATGGCCTATGAGGGTGCTCTCTTGATCATGGTTTTGTGGGCAGTCTTTAGAAATCATACAAAAGAGAATATACAGTATATGTCAGTATTTAACCAAAATGCTGTTGTTGTTTTTTTTACACTTTTCAAATGTCAAAGCAGCAGTTTCGGAATAGATTATTGTATAGCTGGCATACTGTTCACTTTGTCTTGTCTTTTTGTACAACAGATTGAATGTATTTTTTTAATTTGTATCTGGGATCCACTGCTGTGCTCAGTTTGAAAAGGCCTTTATATCTAAACATAATACACAGATATTAATTTGTTTGCAAATGTTTAACCTGAATATGTACTCTTAAAATGTAATTACTTATTTTGTCATATTGTATTCTTGTTTCTAGGACTATGATGAAGAAGAGATGTCAGTCGGCCTATTGACCATGATCCCTGAGCTGAGGACTCTAGAGCCATACCTAACTCACTGCATTTAATGCCATGTCT
>NW_015505339.1:77723-78166 GCF_001515645.1 Sinocyclocheilus grahami | reverse complement strand
ACAGCTTACTTGAGAAATTTAAGGCAATCTGTTTCCACACATTTGTCTAGTAATGTGAACAAAGCAGACTTGTTAAGAGAACTGTTTTGTTTGAGTTCTGTGCACTAAGCTTAACTTACATCACTAAGTTGGCTGAACTTGTCAAACTGAGTTAGCAACACTCAAGTTTTCTGGTAACCTATACATCTACACAAGTTACATATACAAAGTTACAGTAAGTTTTATTAACTCAAAAATGATCAACTAATTTGCTTGAGAAATTTGAGGCAATCAGTTTCCACAGGTTTTCCAAGTAAGTTCAACTCATTGCTTTTTACCGTGTGTATGGCCAGATGAAATGCAAACTACGTTTTCTCGACTGGATAACCAGTCTCGCTAGTAAAGTTTTGATGGATGAAGACTGCAATCAAGGTAAAGACGATTGTGGTGGCATACAGGAGTCG
>NW_015505339.1:73405-77427 GCF_001515645.1 Sinocyclocheilus grahami | reverse complement strand
GTACATTCACGTTGTTTCCACACACATTCACAATAAAGTTTTGATTTGTCATGTTTATGTTGCTGTGTTTAGTTATATGGAATGGATCCGTGTACTGTAGTCGATATATGCAGTCAGCAGGTGGTTGGTTTAGGTTTTTTTTGGCATCTCCATGTGGTCCTGTTCAGTATCGCAACTTGGCTTCTCTAAAATGTAAAAAAGCTCTTTGCTGTTGCACTGTACACATACTATACAATTCAGATTTTTTTTCTTTCATATGTGCTTATGCGCTCCTTATATCAGTTGGTTCTTTGGTGTCCTTTTGGAGTTTTTAAGTGTCCTTTTTTGGAAAGACATCTAAATGTATCTTGAAAAAAGCTTGCAGAAAATATAGATTTTTGAGAATCACCTTTCAATTTTTTGGTTTACTTTGCTGGATATAGCAAATGATGACAATATAAACATTTGAAACAAGATACATGGTCTATGCTTAAAGGGGTCATGCGATTTAAATTTTTCCTTTCTCTTTGGAGTGTTACAAGCTCTTGGTGCATAAAGAAGATCTGTAAAGTTGCAAAGACTAAAGTCTCAAATCCAAAGAGATATTCTTTATAAAAGTTAAGAGTCAACCACGCCTACCTAAAACGGCACGTTCTAACACGCACCCACATGTCTACATCACGATGTGGGAAGATTTGCATAACGCCGCCCCAAATTTTCATGCAAAGAAAGAAGGTGTTACTTTTATTCTCGCTGTAGTATTGTTGTTGCCACCGCCGCCATGTCGTGAAGGCGATGTGTGTTTCGTTGTGGAAGCGAATCTACTTTGTTTGGCCTTCCAAAAGAGGATGATATCCACTTTGTCATGCCTGGAGCTGATCCGTGCTGGTCGCTGAGGAAATACATCAACTTCGCACTGTGGATCGCCAGATCGGCTTTCACCATGGACGAAGCGGAGTCCAGCCCGGGGTCGTCACATGTGGTTGCCGCAAGCCTGCCGGCCTCTCCTTCGTCGAAGCCACCGGCCACGTCGTTCTCATGCTCGCCTGTCTCCGCTCACTCTAGCCCTCCTGCCGTTCCTCACTCTAGCCCCCGGCCTCTGCTCACTCAAGCCCGCCGTGTGTGATGCTGTAGCAAAACTACTTTGTTTGGCTTTCCAAAAGAGAACACGACTAGAAATCAGTGGTTAAGTTGTATTTACAACACTGTTCCAGAACAGTTCAACCCAAATATTCAGATGTGTCCAGTGCATTTTATGGAGGACTGTTTCCTGATCCTGGTAGAGTAGTCTACAATGCCGGCTGTTCTGACTCACAGACTGTAAGTACGTTTTTTTTATATTTAAAGAATTTGCCACTGACGATTCAAACGTGAGTTTTGAGCAGTATAGAGTAGCACTTGTTGTTTGTCATTTCTCCAATCACAAATGCAGACATGGTTTTTAATGTTTACGTGGCAAGATGCAACGCAATGCGTAAAAAGACAGTATAAGTCATTATAATCCATAATTATGTCCCCACTGGATGCAACAAATGCCTCGTTTATAATGGGTTTTAATGTTTTTGTCTCGTCGCTCCGGCTGGGACAAGGCATCACAATATGGTAAGGGGCGTAACATTTCCATCACACGCTTGAGGTATTCGGCCAATCACAACGCACTGGATAGCTGGCCAATCAGAGCACACCTCACTTTTCAGACCGATGAGCTTTGTAAAAATCGACACGTTTCAGAAAGGCGGGGCATAGAGGAGAAACAATAATGTACATTATGTGGAAAATAATGTGCTTTTTGAACCTTAAACCGCATAAACACATTTCACTACACCAAATACACAAAATAATGTTATTTTTAGCAACATCATATAACCCCTTTAATTTCATGAAGCGTGCGATTAATCACAGAAAAAAGAAAAAAATTGTAATCGATTGACAGCCCTTATATTAGGGCTGTCAATCGATTACAATTTTTGTCTTTTTTCTGTGATTAATCGCGATATATATATATATATATATACACAGACACACACACACACTCACAAAACTAGATATTAGACCTAGATTTAAGTGAGAAATACTGACACATTTAACTCTTTCCCCGCAAGCATTTTTGAAAAAAGTTGCCAGCCACCGCCAGCGATTTTGATGATTTTCACTAAAATTGCCTCCAGCATAAATCCAGTAAATCACTTCCATCAACACCTTCAAAGCTTGCACAGACATATACCCCTTTCCTGGATCAACATTTTACCCCGTAACATTATGCAGTATTCATTTGCTGTCTATTGCTGATGATGGCATTATTTTTCATATGCATCTGTTTACATAAGAGATCGCTTGCTTCTCCGTCCTGTTCATGTGTGTTTTTTTTTGTTCGGGAGGTTTTGTACTCGTTCAGAAGATGTGCAATAGTGCCCCTGAGTGTCTAACAGTGAAAACACGAAAAGCCGTAAAAAACTTGTCTTTGGCGGGGAAGCGATTTCTTCTAAAAGACAAGATAGCTCGTCAATGGCGGGGAAAGAGTTACTTTCACAGTGTTACAAATGTATTCTGTTATAACTCAACTTGACCTACCCTATCTCAACATTAAGAAAGGGTATCCCATTTGTGCAGCACATTTCAGAATGGACTGTTTTGCGAATCTGTTTTATGAATGCAATACAGGCTTTGCAGTAGCTGTTATTAAAGGAAGTGCAGACTCTATTGAACCTGACAGCAAACCCACAACTCATATGTGAAAACAGCAAAGTGCTCTTGTCAATTTATTTTACATGTGAAGAGAGATTTTACATTTTAAAGGCACATCAGCAAAAACAACTTGTTTCAGAAGGGTCAAAAAGAGGGTAGTCATGAAAAATCTGCTTGGTTGGATGAAAATGAGATGGATCATTATAAGTGATCGATCTGGAACGCTCTACATAGAGGTGGCCCACAAATAGCACTTCATATTGGAGACTCAGCTCACATTTGGTCCTTAAAGAGTTTGACAAAAAAAAAGGTAAGATTTCAGAAAACATGCCAAGCATTGTGTGTTTGTGGCTGTGTACAACTGCCGCTCTGCGTATCCTTCTGAAGTAGGGTAGACAACAGTTGTAATTTGTTTTAGTCATCTTTATTTTTTTTTAAACTAAACTCTTTGAAATAAAGTTTGGGATTGCTTTTGTTGTGAAGGTTACATCCAAAGTTGAATTATAATTTAATCGAAATGAGGTAGTATCCATATGCTGCAGAGCTGTTGTGTCCTTGGTCTCCAAAACCATACTCTTAAATGCAGTTTCTCCACCCTACTTGTTTCAAATGAGGCTGAGAGAAATGATTCAACAAAGCCTGCGACAAGTTCTGGATGTGTCACACGGTTCCTGCACCACCACAGTGGCAATCTAAGGGAGAACTGATGACTTACCAGATGGCCAAGGACACAGATTTTATTGGCAATTTATCCTCATTTAGACCCCTCACTTATCTAATGTCTTAATTCCCTGAATATGTGGTCATATCCCCTTTGACACTCATTGAAGCAAACACTTAGAGTCGATCAGTCACAATGACCCTGAAAATGGCTGCAATTAAACTCTGAAAATCTGTGGTTTCAAGTAATGGTTTCCTTGAGCTTTGTTTCCGTTCACCTATTCACATCAAACAACATCACACATTTCCTTAATCAGAACTAGTTCAAGTCAAGTCAAGTCAAGTCTGCTTTATTGTCAATTCTTCCACATGTACAGCACATACACACAGAGAATTGAAATTGCGTTACTCTCAGACCCTTGGTGCATACAGATAACACTAACAGTAGAACATAAATACAGATATACAGATTAAATATAAAATACAACTATACAAATATACAAATAAGGTCAAATGTAAAAAAAATATATATATATAAAGCAGCACACGGCACATGGCAGATAGAGTGCAAACCAGTGAAGTAAACAACAGTGCAGATATAATGATTTGTAGTGCAAAAAGAGCTTATTTAGACTGATTAAAGTGACAATGTGTTTGTGTATTTGGGAGGGGGGAGTGGGAGAGTCCGTCAGAGGGTC
>NW_015505339.1:49843-72713 GCF_001515645.1 Sinocyclocheilus grahami | reverse complement strand
GTGAGTTCCACTGCACAGTCTCTCAGTACACGCCCAGGAATGTTGTCAGGACCCGGAGCTTTGCGTGCGTTGATCCTGCTGAGGGATCTCCTCATGCTGTCCGGGGACAGCGTCATCACCTGGTCGCCGGGAGGAGATGGAGTCTTCTGTGCAGTGGTGCTGTTTTGTGCCTCAAAAGTGAGAATATCGCTGAAATGATGGGCTATCCTCCTGGAGTAATGTCTTTTTGCCTCTCTGATGGGAAAGGTTGGCCCTAGCGGTCTTTAAGCTCCTCTCTGGGTGGTGTAAACAAAGTCTAGAATGTTGTTTCCCCGAGTTGGAAAGTCTATGTGTTGGTGTATTTTTGGGAACACACTCTTTAAGTCTGCGTGGTTGAAATCCACAGCAAAGATGAGAAAAGCATCAGGGTGGGCTGTCTGCTGCTCACTGATGTGCTGGTACAGTTCATTTAGTGCCTCGCTCCTGTTGCTGTTGTTGGAGCTGGGAGGGATGTATACAGCAACGAGCAGTATGGCCGGCACTTAATAATCATAAACTCCACCAGGGGTAAGCAGTGTTTGCAGACCACAACAGCATCGCGGCATTGATGTAAACACAAAGCCCTCCACCACAGGTCTTACCTCCCTCGACGCGAGCTCTGTCCGCTCAATAGCATGTCAGCTGATCGAGATGAATAGCGCAGTCCAGAACGCAGTTGTTGAGCCATGTTTCCGTGAACACAAAAACAAAACAGTCTCTTACAGTCCTCTGAGTTGAGTGTAGTAGTCGGGTGTAGTCCAGTTTATTGTCCAAAGAGCGTACGTTAGCCAGTACGACGGTGGGGATAGCTGGCTTGTGTGGGTTAGCCGCTAGCCTAGCCCGGATACCTCCGCGCTTACCCCTCTTCTGCTTCCTCTCACGCCACTTGTGGCATAAACACCTTTCTGTCGGGAGAGAGAGAAGCCGCAGCGTGTGAACGCGCCGCCATCTTGATTTCCTTGATGTTACATTTAAATGGCTGCCACTAAATCCACTTATTTCAGAAAATTTTGTTAATTTTTTTAAGATACCGGAGTATTTGTATATAACTCGATTATTTTTAAAGTGCTATAGTTTTGGAATGAAATTTATGTAATTGCAACAGACACATGCATATTTTCTTTTCAAAACACTAGTTCAAGATTTTCTTTTAAATGAACTGATTTACAATTCTTATAGATACTAAAAATCATTTGCTACCTGTCACAAAGCATTTGCAGAGATTTCCTTGATGTTACATTTAAATGGCTGCCACTAAATCCACTTATTTCAGAAAATTTTGTTAATTTTTTTAAGATACCGGAGTATTTGTATATAACTCGATTATTTTTAAAGTGCTATAGTTTTGGAATGAAATTTATGTAATTGCAACAGACACATGCATATTTTCTTTTCAAAACACTAGTTCAAGATTTTCTTTTAAATGAACTGATTTACAATTCTTATAGATACTAAAAATCATTTGCTACCTGTCACAAAGCATTTGCAGAGATTTCCTTGATGTTACATAGGTAAGCCAATTTGTGTGGTATAAACCATTAATAGTGCTTCTGAAAAGGCTGTTTTATTTCAGGAGAGATATACTTTCAAAAGCAAAGCAAAGCATTCTGTAAAATCATTATCCTGAAAATGTGACCCATTTGTTATGTATAACGGTGCTTATTAGAGACTTTGAGACTACTATGCAGAACATTTTAGCTCTGACAAGATTAAATGCACTGTTTAAATGATTAAAAGACCTTTTCAAGGGACAAAACGGTCCTTTAGTTTTAAATGACTGCCACTAAATCCACTTATTTCAGAAAATTTTGTTAATTTTTTTAAGATACCGGAGTATTTGTATATAACTCGATTATTTTTAAAGTGCTATAGTTTTGGAATGAAATTTATGTAATTGCAACAGACACATGCACATTTGCAGAGATTTCCTTGATGTTACATAGGTAAGCCAATTTGTGTGGTATAAACCATTAATAGTGCTTCTGAAAAGGCTGTTTTATTTCAGGAGAGATATACTTTCAAAAGCAAAGCAAAGCATTCTGTAAAATCATTATCCTGAAAATGTGACCCATTTGTTATGTATAACGGTGCTTATTAGAGACTTTGAGACTACTATGCAGAACATTTTAGCTCTGACAAGATTAAATGCACTGTTTAAATGATTAAAAGACCTTTTCAAGGGACAAAACGGTCCTTTAGTTTTAAATGACTGCCACTAAATCCACTTATTTCAGAAAATTTTGTTAATTTTTTTAAGATACCCAAGTATTTGTATATAACTCGATTATTTTTAAAGTGCTATAGTTTTGGAATGCAATTTATGTAATTGCAAAAGACAGAAATTCTTAGCATTGTTTAAACAGCTTTATAATGAAATTGCTCAACTTTGTGGCACACATGCATATTTTAATTTCTCTCATGGCCTCTCAAGTTACTGAGAAGGACATTTAGACGATTGCACCATAAAAACTGCAAAATGGCATGGTTTGGAATTACTCAAGAACTTTTGCCACAGCTGAGCTCTCTGGTCAGAGATAGTCAGGCGGGTTCGCCTGTAAATGCTTTCAACCATGAGCGTTTACAGCCCATAAATTTGTTCATTCAAAATGGTCAATTATTCCCCTAGCTCTTTATATCCCACTCAGATGGGGCACAAGATCATAAAGGACTTGGATGGCGGGAGGTGTGTGGAATGACCAAGGTTCCTTAGAGGGAATATGTGTGCCAAGAAAGCATACTCTGTGTCAGGTCCCCGGGATAACAGAGGACTCAAATGCAGAGAAGCAGGTGAAAAACTGAGATTTATTTATCACAAGGCAAAACAAAAACAATAGAACAATCACAAAAACAACTAACTAGTCCTTGGGGACTACAGAGCCGGCCGGCAGAGCAATGCGGATCTCACGGGCTGTGGAAGCTGTCCCAGACTCAGCGTCCGCACAGAACAGGCAACCAGAGAGATAGCGAGGCAACAAGCAGCTGTCTCTCCTCACTAGGTGTCCTGGGGTACAGTGAAACAAGGGAAGTGCTTAAAGGAGTCATATGATGCTATTTTAAAGATCATTATTTGGTTTATTATTATGCTTTAATGTTCAAAAAACATTGTTTTTCAAATACTGTACATTATTGTAGGTCCTCTATGCCCCACCTCTCTCAAACGCGTCGTTTTCAACAAAGCCCCCTCCTTTGACAAGCGCAGTCTGCTCTGATTGGCCAGCTGACCTAGTGCATTGTGATTGGCCGAACACCACAAGCACACGTCGGAAATGTAACGCCCCTGACCATAATTGCGAACTTCAGCTTTCAAAGTAATTATCAAGACCGTTAATAATGTCGTTAGTTTTACCATCAGTTCAAGCCCGAAAGTGCAACAGAGTAGCGTGACAGACACAGTGATGATGCAGTACACAAGCCGCGGTTAAGACAGCTGACGTGCTATGATTTCTGACAGGCAGTTCACTCTCCTGTGATGTGACCCTGTTCCTCCACACACACACGATGCATTACTCTGCGCTGCTCAAAACTCCGCATTTGAACAGTCAATAGCAAATACTAAAACTAATAATAAAACATACATACAGTCGCTGATTCAGAAGCCCCAGATTGTCATAGCAAAGTCGGAATTTACCTTTTTTTATTTTTTTGGAAATAGCCTTTGTGCACAGCCAGCCTAGTACTCTTCTAGATTAAAAAAAGTCTCCAGGTTACGTATGTAACCATGGTTGCCCGAAGGGAACGAGATGCTGAGTCGAAACGCTACGGGAACACCTCTAGCATGACCACGATGCATTACTCTGCGCTGCTCAAAACTCCGCATTTGAACAGTCAATAGCAAATACTAAAACTAATAATAAAACATACATACAGTCGCTGATTCAGAAGCCCCAGATTGTCATAGCAAAGTCGGAATTTACCTTTTTTAATTTTTTTGGAAATAGCCTTTGTGCACAGCCAGCCTAGTACTCTTCTAGATTAAAAAAAGTCTCCAGGTTACGTATGTAACCATGGTTGCCCGAAGGGAACGAGATGCTGAGTCGAAACGCTACGGGAACACCTCTAGCATGACCATGCTCTGAATCACATCTGTAATCAGTCCAATGGATGGGCGAGACATCACGGGCGGGGTGACGTAGCGACCAGGAAGCATAAAAACACGTGCAGTGAAACCGGTGTCAGCTTCTAGGAGTGAAGCAAGCGCTGGGAGGGATGCCAGAAGTATGGCCTGAGACACAGAATCTCGTTCCCTTCGGGGAACCATGGTTACATACGTAACCTGGAGACGTTTCCCTTCAGGAACTCGAGCTGCATCGAAACGCTACGGGAATGAGAATGCCCACGCCGCCAGACTTGCATATCCCTGCCTAGTGTCCCTTCTCTGGCCGGAGGCTTCGGCCTCAGCGCACCGCGGAGGAAACGTGTAAGAAGAGGGTCTTCCCACTGAATGGCCATCGAGAGGGGCGTGGTAGGCCGCAATGGCCACCATGAAGACCTGTAGGGTGGAGTGGGTCAACCTTGCAGATAAACAGGCCTGCAGGAAATCCAGAACTGTACCAAATGGGCAGTTAGCTGGGTCGAGCTGGCGGTCTCCGCACCAAGAAGTACAGTTTCCTCATAGAGACAGCTCTGGATGGAGGATGGTCTCAACAACCTCAGTTGAGAGACAAGAAGCTATGAGTTGTGCCTCCTCAGAGGCCACACCCACAGCTTCCACAGCTCCGGGCGGGGGCGCGCCCTCCACCTGTGAGAGGAGATCTCTCCTGATGGGAATATCCCATGGAGTGCCGTTGAGGAGAGGAATCAGGTCCGAGAACCATACTCGGCCCGGCCAGAACGGTACTACTGGCAGTCGACTGACCTCGTTCCAGCGCACTCTCTCCAGAACTCCTGGGAGCAGAACAATCAGGGGAAAGGTGTACAGACGAAGCCTCGGCCACATCTGTACCGTGGCATCCAGCCCCAGTGGAGCTGGATGAGTCAGAGAGAGAACCAGAGGGGACCGTGCAATATCATCTGAGTCGCAAACAAGTCCACCTGAGCCTGGCCAAAGACTCTCCAAATCTGCTTCACCCCTCAGGGTGAGGCATCTATTCCCCAGGCCTCGGCCCCTGCCTCGACAGGATGTCTGCCCCCACATATATAAAAGAGCACTGCTGTGTTGTCGGTGCGCACCAACACATAGCGATCTCTTAAGCCTGGGAGGAAGTGTTTCAAAGCTAGAAACATGGTCAGCATCCCCAGTCAACTTATGCGCCACGTGAGATGGCGGCCACTCCACAGGCCGCGGGCCGAGCGGCCACTCATGACCACTCCCAACGGGTTTCCCGCGGGGAAAACCCCTTGGTCTTAAGCCACCACTGTAGGGGTCTCATGTACAGCAGGCAAAAAAGTAACCATGTTGGACGTGGCTGCCATCAGACCCAGCAGTCTGGAACTGCTTGACAGTAAGTGACCGGCCTTCTCTCACTCTCGCGACGAGGATCGACTCGATCCGAGCAGGAGACATACATGCCTACATCGTGGTCAAATCCCACACCACGCCCAGATAAGTGGTTCTCTGTACTGGAGTCTCAACCCCAGCTCTTTCGTGTGAGCGAGAACGACATCTCGATGTTGAACTGCCATCCACTCTGATTGAGTTAATATCAACCAATCGTCTATGTGGTTGAATCATGAAAGTGTGCGGTGAGAGTGCAAGGCCAAAGGAAGAACTCGGTGTTGGTAAGCTTTTGCCCCCAAAAGCAAACCTCAAGAACTTCCTGTGATGAGGAAGGATGGAGACATATGCATCTTTTAGATCGATTGTGCCAAACCAGTCCTCTGACTTGTTCTGAGACACGACTTGTTTGAGTGCGAGCATGCTGAACTTCAGTCGCCTGACTGAGCGGTTCAAATGACGCAGATCTAAATAGGATGCCACCCTCCATCCTTCCTTGGAACGGTGAAGAGCCGACTGTAGAACCCGGACTCTGCTACGTGAGGAGGGACCACCTCGATGGCCTCCTTCCTCAAAAGAGTAACTACTTCTGTTCCATGACCAGAGCCTGCTCGGGACCAACCATAGTGAGGATGACCCCGTTTAAACTGAGGCAGAGGAGTACTGGATTCTATAGCCTCACTTTACAGTGTGCAGGACCCACCGAGACACGTTAGTCTACTAAGGGAATCAGTCTCTCGAGACTGACCTCTGGTGTAATCAGAGCGCAGGAGTGCAGGCGGGTAAAGGCCAAGCCGTCTCCAACCCATCCGCTAGATCCACGTGCAATCCCCGCGATCTGAATCGCCGCCGTGCCTCAGCAATAGCGGGACTGAACCGCAAGCTCGCAAGCACGGGCACACTCCTCAGAGCTCATCAACAGGAAGACAGGCGGAGCGTCGAGCCCTCTCACAGGGGGGAAAGAACCGCTGCGCAGGCTTCCGAACCCCGAGAGTGGGCGCTGGATCTGGTGGTTAAGGAAGAAAATAGGGACTCGCCCATCTACATTCCCTCCACCGGATCCATATGCGAAACCCATGAGCACAGCCGGCGCTCCGCCTCGGCGAAAGAAGACGGCGAAGACTCCCTCCTCAAAGAGAGCCCTCGGAGAGCAAGCATACGCAGTGACAAACACTCGCAATGCGGACAGTCAGCTGACTCTGCGTGTTTTGCTCCCAAGCAGACAACACACAAACTGTGTGTATCCCCACCCGAAATGTAGCGCAGGCAGGGAAGAACACACAGTCTGAGATGCTGCCGGCTCTCGCCGTATGTTTGTCTACACTCGTATTGGTAAAATAAAGAGTGATAATGGACAGACAACACCAAATAAGACTGACACACACAGAGAGCTTGCTGAATGACAGCAAGCTGATGCCGGTTTCACCGCACGTGCTTTTATGATTCCTGGTCGCTACGTCACCCCGCCAGTGATGTCTCGCCCATCCATTGGACTGATTACACATGTGATTCAGAGCATCGTCATGCTGGAGGCGTTCCCGTAGCGTTTCGACGCAGCTCAAGTTCCTGAAAGGGAACTGTCATCCATAAAATGCGTTGCACAAATTTGAACATCTGGGCTGTGGTGTTCTGTTGTAAATAAATCTTAACCAATGATTCCTAATTGCATCTACTTCCAGAAGGCCAAATAAAGGGCTTTTGTTTTCACACTGAAACCCACAGTGTCTCCCTGACATGGCTGCATCAACATTACTGCTGTTCCCGAAACCACGCCTTCTTTCTTTGCGTGCACATTTGGTTTGCATGACCAATGATTCCTAATTGCATCTACTTCCAGAAGGCCAAATAAAGGGCTTTTGTTTTCACACTGAAACCCACAGTGTCTCCCTGACATGGCTGCATCAACATTACTGCTGTTCCCGAAACCACGCCTTCTTTCTTTGCGTGCACATTTGGTTTGCATGATGCTAATATTTTCACATAGTGACGTAGACATGTGGGGGCGTGTTAGAACGAGCCGTTTTAGGTAGGCGTGATTGACTCTTAACTTTTATAAAGAATATCTCTTTGGATTTGAGACTTTAGTCTTTGCAACTTTACAGATCTTCTTTATGCACCAAAAGCTTGTAACACTCCAAAGAGAAAGGAAAACTTGAAATCATATCATATGACCCCTTTAAACAAACACACAATGTGAACACGGAACACACTAAACAATCTACTCACAAGAAAGGACAGGAAAGCATAGGTTATAAAGGAAGAGGGGAACGAGCAACAGGTGAGGGAGAAACAGCTTGTGATCTGTGCACCCCTGCCGTAAGATCAGCGCTGATTGCCCAGGTCACGAGCTGCCGAAAGTGACGGGACAACAGAGACAGCAGGGGGAGCCAATGAGGCACCCTGAACCGTGACAGTACCCTCCCCCTCAGGGAGGACTCACCATGATGCAGATGGACTTGGTCAATGAGAGCGCAATCCAGAATGTCGGCAGCCAGAACCCAGCATCTCTACTCCGGACCATAGCCCTTCCAGTCTACCAGGTATTGGTGACCTTTGCCCCTACGCCTCGATCAGCCGCCGTACAGTATAAGCCATGACCCCTCGATAAGTCTAGGAGGCGGGGGAGTCGGAGGTCTGGGGCTGAAGGGGGGAGCGAATGACGGGCTTGATCTTAGACACATAGAAAACTGGGTGGATATTTTTAAATAGGGGGGTTAATTTGAGTCGTACCGACACCGGAGTGAGCACCTTAGAAATGGTAAATGGTTCAACAAATGTGGGTCCCAGTTTATGTGAGGGGAGTTTGAAGTGAATAGCCGATGCCTTGTTCCTCTCGCCAGTCTGAGTGAGGACTTCTCTAGCGATCCTCCAAGTATGGAGGCATCTCTGAATAAACACGTGCGCAGATGGAACAACGGCGTCACATTCTTGGGAGGGTAATAATGGTAGCTGGTAGCCTAAACAGCACTGGAAGGGAGACAAACCTGTAGACGAGACCGGGAGGGAGTTATGCGCGTACTCGACCATGGTTAATCTGGAACTCCAAGACGATGGTTTGGCAGGTGACACAAAGCGCAGAACCCTTTCTAAATCCTGGTTAACACACTCAGCCTGACCGTTAGTCTGCTGGTGATACCCAGAGGATAAACTCGCAGTCGCCACCAGCTGTCAACAGAATTCTGTCCAAAACCTAGACACAAACTGGGGACCCCTGTTAGAGACTATGTTCACCGGGAGACCATGAATACGGAAAACCATGATCCAAGACAACAGTCGCTGTCTCCCTCGCTGATGGCAATTTGGGGAGGGGAATAAAATGGGCCACCTTTGAGAATCTGTCCACCACAGTGAGGACTACCATCTTGCCACTAGATGGGGTACGCCAGTGACGAAGTCTATTGCTAAGTGTGACCAGGGCATATGTTGGTATATAGGCAATATATTAGTGTCCTGAGAATCTTTAGTAATTTCGATTCAAGTTCCATATGCAAATTACCATGCTTCCACACAAAGAGTCATAAAACTCCCCAGTATTTCCAAACTCCCACTTGGGATTTCCGTCTTTCTCATTGGACAAGCCCTCTTGAGAGGCGTGAATCTTCGCAGACTTTAAAGACCTCACATTCAGTGACCCGCCAGAGTCGGTGGTTTGGTTGAATTCTGAGAAGATGAAAATGTGAGCTACAATGCTCCAGGACATCCTAAGCTCATGCCAGGCTTCGGCCTTGACTTTTCCATTCACCAAGATTCTCTGACTCAAACTGGTTCTTTTTCATCAACCAACTTCAGCATAGATCAACTTGAACCTTCAGATTGCATCAAGCATCTTCCAGACAGACGAGACGTGCAAGTATCAGACTTAGTCTTATTAATTGATACCTTAGGCATCATTTGTACCTTTTTACAAAGGTGTGTTTGAGCTAAGAATCTGATGTTCCCTCCAGGCTGTAAATCTGCTGAATATGCAAATGATTCCTTGACGTTGTTCATTGTTTGCTCATAACTGGAGTCACTTAATCATGCAGATTTATGCTACAAGCTCAGTGTAGAATTGTACAGTAAGAAAGTTATTTCCCTTAACCAGGAAATTAACATTCTTAGAATTGACAGACAGTTGACCCTGAGAGGTCAAGTAAATATCTACAGCGGATCTAAATATTTATAATTCATTATAACTAGTTATGATTAATTATTCATATTTCTCCATGAGCTGACTCGCTAAACCGCGAAGGGACAGTGACTGGAGTAGCCCTGCTGGGGGTCTATTGGAGCCCTTACCCGCCGCACAAACCGGACAGGCCGACATGAACTGACGAGCATCCTGCGCCACGGATGGCCACGAAAACCACTGCTTGATCAACATGCAGGTACGAGTCGCTCCTGGGTTGCAAGCTAGTTTGGATGAGTGGCCCCACTGTATGACGCTAGTTCGGACTGACTCGGGCACAAACAACAGGCCCTCTTGGCTCCCTGCGGGAATAGATGCGTAGCGCTGTGCGGACCTTGAACTCCACCCCCCAGGTGACCGCCGCCACCACCCATTCGAGAGGCAGAATGGCCACAGGGAGGGTGGGACTAGCCTCAGCCTCAAAGATCCGTGACAGCACATCCGGTTTACCATTCTTGGACTCCGGGCGGTAAGAGATGGTAAACCTAAATCGCCCAAAAAACAATGCCCAGCAAGCCTGCCGAGAATTTAGTCTCTTAGCGGTGCGGATGTATTCAAGGTTCTTGTGGTCAGTCCAAACGATAAATGGGAGCCCCGTGCCCTCTAACCAGTGACGCCACTCCTCCAGTGCCAATTTTACAGCAAGTAACTCCCTATTCCTGATGTCGTAATTCCATTCCGGGGGAGTTAAACAATGAGAAAAGGCAGCACAGGCAGGGTGTGAACTACGGGCGAGCTAGGGGGAGCTCGGCTCTCCTTAATAAGATATGGGCTCCCCTGAAAACGTGATTTTTGAAATTTTGGGGGTCTCAAAAAATATTGACAATGTGCTATTTTGACATTCAATTTCAGTTTTGTGTAATGTGATCATCGTGGATTATTATTTGTAAAATTGCAAAAATATAATAAATTCATGCATGACGGCGATTTAAACCTAATTCACTTCAATAAATATAACTGTACATGCTATTCTTGTCATGAGAATCAAGGTGTGGGGGCGCTGTGGTGCAAATTCCACTCATGTTTAGTACATGTTAAAAATAAAAAATATAAACGCTGGACTCTGTGGTCGATTCTGTGTTAAGGTAAGGCATGTTATTCGCAATTATGTGTTGTGGCTGGGTTGTTATAGGTCTGCGTGACTCTTGATGTCTTAGGCCTAATTGAACGGAGGAATTATGGTATTCTTCTGTAGCCTAGAGATGAGTAACTTTAACCGTTGTTCATGTGAACTCAAAGACAGCCTGATGCTTTGTTTATAGACAATTTGTGAGTGGCTGTTTGTTGTTTCACCTATCAATTCGTGTCGATAAAGTATAATATAATATAATATATAAGTATATAGTGCTTGCATAAAGTAGCTGTTATGTATCTTTGCAAGTCATTGTAAACCCTCTTTTGAGGCACGCGCAAGACAACCCCTAGTTATAAAAAAAAACAAGTGGGCTCCCCCAAAGTCCACGGTATAGTTCGAACACTGAGCGCAGGGATATATTATCTTGTCCGAGGGTGATCTTTGAGACAAAATTGCCCCAACCCCCACCTCTGACGCATCCACCTCCACAATGAACTGACAAGACGGGTCTGGGGTAGTCTAAATTGGAGCCGAAACGAAGCGACTCTTTAAATTTTCAAATGCTGTCTAAACCTGCGATGACCAACAGTAGCGCTTCCTAGTGGAGGTGAGATCAGTCAGAGGAAGGGCAACCTGGCTAAAGTTCCGAATGAATCGCTTGTAAAAATTGGCAAACCCCAGAAATCGCTGGACCGCTTTGCGAATATCTGGGGTGGGGCAATCAGCAACCGCTTTTACCTTGGTGGGATCCATTCGGATACCCTCGGGAGAGAGGATAAATCCCAGGAACGGAACTGACCGTGTGTGAAACTCACACTTCTCTATCCTGGCGAATAAACGATTCTCAAGTAACTGCTGGAGCACCCGTCTGACGTGCTGGACATGATTGAGCTTGTTCTGGGAGAAGATCAGGATATCGTCGAGGTAGACAAAAACAAACCAGTCAACCATGTCTCTGAGCATGTCGTTGACGAGTGCCTGGAATACTGCCGGGGAGTTGGAAAGCTCAAACGGCATGACCAAATACTCAAAGTGCCCCATAGGGGTGTTAAAGGCGGTCTGCCATTCGTCCCCATCCCTAATCCGAACTAGGTGATACGCATTGTGGAGGTCCAACTTTGTAAAGATGGTTGTCCCCTGCAATAACTCGAAGGCCGATGACATCAATGGCAAAGGATAACGAACCCGCGATAGTCTATACAGGGGCGCAGCGAACCATTCCTCTTCTCCATGAAGAAGAACCCCACTCCAGCTGGAGAGGAAGAGGGACGAATAATGCCTGCTACCTGAGAATCGTGAATATACCTCTCCATGGCCTCCCTCTCAGGTCCGGACAGAGAGTAAATGCACCCCTTAGGCGGAGAAGTGCGAGGCAACAGGTCTATCACACAGTCGTACGGGTAGTGCGGAGGCAGAGATGAAGCTCGGGACTTACTGAAAACCACTCTCAAGTCATGGTAAGCCTCCGGTACATCCGCCAGATTCACCGGCTCCTCCTGCAACACAGAACGAGACATTACAGGGGAAAATGCAGCACCCAAACATTGAACTAAACTGAAGGGGTTCCAGGTCAAAACAGAGTTAAGAGCCCAGTCAATGTGGGGGTTATGCTTGACCAGCCAGGTGTGTCCCAAAACTACTGAATCAGTGGGCGAGTGGATTAGAAGGAACTGGATCTCCTCAGCATGATTGCCGGAAAGTGTGAGTGTGACAAACTTAGTGGCATGGGTAATACTGGTGAGAAGGGTGCCGCAAAGTGTTCTAGCAGAAATAGGCTTGGCCAGGGCAACAGACGAAATTCTCAAGCATGTGGCCAGCCCCGGAATCCATGAAATCGCCCTCTGTTAAGAGCCCAGTCAATGTGGGGGTTATGCTTGACCAGCCAGGTGTGTCCCAAAACTACTGAATCAGTGGGCGAGTGGATTAGAAGGAACTGGATCTCCTCAGCATGATTGCCGGAAAGTGTGACAAACTTAGTGGCATGGGTAATACTGGTGAGAAGGGTGCCGCAAAGTGTTCTAGCAGAAATAGGCTTGGCCAGGGCAACAGACGAAATTCTCAAGCATGTGGCCAGCCCCGGAATCCATGAAATCGCCCTCCGCTCTAGAGTCGATCAATGCAGATGCCTGATGAGCAGTCCCATTAAACAGTAATGAGATTTGGAACTCAGAATGACCACCAGAGGGCACTCGAGTACTAGTGATGCTCACTGTACGCGGTCCCTTGAGCGGTGAGTGCGGCCTCGCTGCCGGGCATGAAGCTGCCACGTGACCTGCTTCCCCGCAGTAGAGACTTGATTGTCCAGGCAATAACGTCACGGCAAGGCAAGGACGCGACGAGCATATGAAACTCGATAGAGTACCCGGATACCGATTGCTCTTCCTGCTGTTGCAGCGACAAAGCTCGTGCCACCTTGGTTCCTCGAGCAGAGTGATCCAAAACCTTGCATAGCTCCTCCAAGAAACTCTCAAACAAAGAACAGCAGCGATGTTTGTTATCCCACATAGCCATTCCCCAGTCTCTCGCTTGACCCACCAAGAGCATGATGGTAAATGCTACCTTGAACTGCTCCGTGGGAAAACAGGAAGGCTGGAGCCAGAAAGTCAGAGAGCGATGGGATAAGAAGGAGCGATGTGTTAGGCTCACCTGAGTATGGAGCAGGAGGATTGAGCCACGGTTCAGCACGATGGAGAACGAGACGAGACGAGACCATCGGGATTGGGAGAAGGCATGACAATTTGGGCAGCGGGTTGTAACCACCAGCTGGTTGAGCTGGAGAGAAATATCTGCGTAGGCGCGGCGAGAAGCAGCGAGTTCCTCCTGTTGCCAACCCAGAAGAGCGCCCTGCTGCACAAGGGCTCGGCGCAACTCTGTCTCCTCTGCTGTGTCCATGACATAGTGAGTAGATTCTATCAGGTCCCCGGGATAACAGAGGACTCTCTGATTAACAGCGAACTAGTCCTTGGGGACTCCAGAGCCGGCTGGCAGAGTAATGCAGACCTCACGGGCTATGGAAGCTGTCCCAGACTCAGCGTTCGCACAGGACAGGCAACCAGAGGGATAGTGAGGCATCGAGCGGCTGTCTCTCCTCACTAGGTGTCCTGGGGTACAGTGAAACAAGGAAAGTGCTTAAATAAATGCACTGATAACAACATGAACACGAAACACACCAAACAATCTACTCACAAGGAAGGACAAGAAAGCAGAGGTTGTAAAGGAAGAGGGGAATGAGCGACAGGTGAGGGAGAAACAGCTTGTGATCTGTGCACCCCTGCCGCAAGATCAGTACTGATTGCCCAGGTCACAAGCTGCTGAAAGTGACGGGACAACACAGACAGCAGGGGGAGCCAATGAGGCATGACACTCTGTATCTGCAGACCAGCATCTCTGCCCCCACACTAAAGCAGAAATCACTCCCTGCAGTTGTCTCAGATGGCACACCCATAGACCGCACACATTCATTAAAATTTGATCCATATTGCACAGAAAATGCCAAGCACTGTCTGTAATCACCAGTTCCAGACTGATATAAATGGTATATCAAAACAAAATAAACTGTGGTTTGTCATACTTGTTAGCAGTGTTGGGAAGGTTACTTTGGAAATGTAATAGGTTACCGATTACAAGTTACTCTACTTAAAATGTAATAAGTAGTGTAACTTTTCAATTACTTTATTATTAATTACATCTGATTACCTTTTGATTACTTTTCTAAATTTCTAATGTTTTCAACTGTTCATCATTTTCAAACATGTAAACCAGGCAGGGTAAACCTTACAGCAGTAGTCACACTTTCTAAATCCTTCATCACTTGAATTAAGATTATATTTCAGTTTTAAAGTAGAAATTGGATGCAAAATTCACTTTTACATGGTTTGCATATAAATTAGCAGTGTGTGGACACAACCACCCTACAATGATAAAAATCCATTCACTCCTTTTTTTTTAATCCCCCAAAATCCTAAACAGTATGTCAAACAAATGACAAACAACAAGCACTACTCTACACTGCTCAAAACTCGCGTTTGAATCATCAGTGGCAAATTCTTTAAATATGAAAATGTACTTACAGCCTCTGAGTCAGAAGCACCAGACTGTCCTTGGAAAGTTGGAATTGCCCCACTTTATAGAAACAGCTTTTGTGTGTAGACGGCATTGTAGTCTACTCTACCAGGATCAGGAAAAAGTCCTCCGTAAATTGCACTGCACACATCTGAATATTTGGGTTGAACTGAGACTTAAGTCTTTGCAACTTTAGGGATCTTATCTGTAGCGAATCAGCTCATGGGGAAATATGAATAATTAACCATAACTAGTTATAATTAACTATTCATATTTTAGATCCACTGTAGATATTTAGCTGACCACTCAGAAATTGCATCATATGACCCCTTTAATGAATTATCAAAAAATATTCACATCAAAGGTCTATGTGGATAATAGCTACTTTGAACAAAACCCACTTTTATCTTATTGAAAAAGTATGTCAATTAGTGGTCATGATACAGGAATTTCTAACTTCAATACCTTGAAAAATATCAATATCAAAGTACCCGTGAACCGGAAGTTGCAACTGACTTCAGTGTTGTGATGTATTTCCAAGTGAAACGGAATATTGAATAAATGGCTAGGTTTTATTGTGGTGCACCTCTACTCCACCTCTTGCTCAAAGCAGATTCACGGTTGGATAGGAGTGGTTAAGAATATCTGCTTGTTACGTCTGACATCACGCTTCACCGCTTCTGGGTTCTAACGCTCTGCCAGACGCCCCCCAAAAAACAACAAACTGTGCATATACACACTCACGATGTCATGTAATACTGAAAAATGATAACCCTAACCTTTATCTCCATACTGAAATCCCAGATGGCCTGACAGTGATTCAGCTAAAATATTAGTGTCTGAGACAATGTGAGCACTGAGACTGTAGTGTGCACAGCAAATGTTTAAATGCTTAGCTTAAATATGTAATATTAATTACATAATGCTCATAAATGGCTGTTGAGATAGAATTCTCAAGTGAAATGAGTAGAGGCTTGGACCCGGAAAGAGCAGTCCTTACGTCATGACTTAACAAGAGGATTCTCCCGAAGCCTTCAAACTCATGTCATCAGAGCGAGAACGCCAATCCAGAGCAGAAGCCAATTTTCAGTTTTTGATTAACGATTACGACAGCAGACATTTTTTTTTGAGTTGTCTCAGATGGCACACCCATAGACCGCACACATTCACTAACATTTGATCCATATTGCACAGAAAATACCAAGCCCTGTATGAAATTACCAGTTCCAGACTGATATAAATGGCACATCACAACAAAATAAACTGTGGTTTGTCATTCTTGTTAGCAGTGTTGGGAAGGTTACTTTGGAAATGTAATAGGTTACAGATTACAAGTTACTCTACTTAAAATGTAATAAGTAGTGTAACTTTTCAATTACTTTATTAAAGTAATGTAACTGATTGCATCTGATTACTTTTTGATTACTTTTCTAAATTCCTAAGTTCATCATTTTCAAACATGTAAACCAGGCAGGGTAAACCTTACAGCAGTAGTCACACTTTCTAAATCCTTCATCACTTGAATTAAGATTATATTTCAGTTTTAAAGTAGAAATTGGATGCAAAATTCACTTTTACATGGTTTGCATATCCTCCTGAGACCCAGCTATGGAGTTTTTGCCTCTGTAGTGGACATTATATTTTAGTGAATTTCTCTGAGACCTCACATGTCACAGTTTTAAGTCTGGATGTCCTGTACAGAGCACATTCAGGGCTTTCCAGAGATACCAAATGATTGGATGTTTCAGCATGACCACTCCCTCTCCTTGGTTTTTAAAAATGGCTGACATTAATTTAGTGATAAAATTGTACATCCTTATGGAAATATGATAATATTTTGTAATTATAATTTAAATCTGATCAATTTTCAAATTGTTTGTCATAAATCAACATCTCAGGAAAATGTTATGGGGTTTCAAATCAAAATATGACTTCCTGTTATGAAACAGGACATAATTTCATACATGTCCACTGTAGAGGACACCAGGGCTAAAAGTATGTTTATTACACATTTTGGGAGACAAAAGAATTGAATAGGAAAAAAAATTACATATCAATATTCTTATGAAATATTAGATATTATTATGAAAATCTGGCCAATTACTACTCCCATTATTACACTTCTTTTTTCAACATGCTGTCCCAACAGCACTTTAAAATGCAAATTAGATACAGTGTATAGATAACATTGTGCTTAATGGGAAAACCAGTTTATGGAATTTTACACACATATTGTATAAAGCAAAATGGTATGTCAAATAATTTTGTTATATATTTTATAACATAGTTGAGAACCATCCTTAAACAAAGTTAGTTATAAAAAAATCCTGAAACCTAAAATTTGATTGGTGATTTTAAAAAAATCCCCATTGTTTTTGCCTTTTCATGTCTACTCTTGTCATTTTATTTTTAGAAAAACTGAGTCCTGGTGTCCTCTACAGAGGACATAGCATAACTTATGAATAAAATATAATTTTTCAAAAATATAATAAACATTTTTTTTTCTTATGCTCTAAACAATGTAATGACATGAAAAAATACTAAATTCACAAAGCTTTTTATTTCTGGTTCTCAGGAGGATATAAATGTATCTTAGCAGTGTGTGGACACAACCACCCTACAATGATAAAAATCCATTCACTCCTTTTTTTTAATCCCCCAAAATCCTAAACAGTCTCAATTATCAAGCCGTTTTTATTTTCTGCGCAGTATGATGTCATATTGTTCAGGTCCCGCCCACAATCGCTAATGTACTGTCCAATATTAGCATTTTTTTGCCCTCATCCAGTTGTACAAAGTCCATAATTTTCTCCACGCTCCAGCAACTGTAGTGACAATGTCTTGTAAGCAATGCAGGTGTTTTGTAGTTTTGTGATGTAGAAGAACATAAGAATCTTAATTTTCTCCCGACATCAGAGCCACTAAGGACGCAGTGCATTAGCTTTGTTTTTAAGGGTAATGCGCCACTGAATACACCTACATTTGTTTATGTCTGCGCAAATAATTTTACTCCAGACTGCTTTCTGAATGAGGGACAATTCAAGGCAGGTTTTGTTAAAAAAGTTAAAACTCAAGGATAGATCAGTACCCATTGTTCGTGATCCAGCTGCACCTCCAGAAGAAGTATTATATTTTTTATGATTATTTGTGAATTGCCATTGCTCTTTCATGGAAGAAAGGGGTGGGTGAGCAGAGCTCATTAGCATTTAAAGTAGGGCTGCACGATTATGACAAAAATCGTAATTGTCAATTATTCCCTTGAAATTGTAATTGCGATTATTAATTACGATTATCACAATTTACATTGAATGATGTTTATACCATTGTTTGATGCAACTGCATGCCGTATTTTTATATGAAAATAAACAAGCTGAAAACACTCTAACTGAAAATTCTTTATTGATTTTCTAGTATTAAGCCTCAAATATCAAATACACATCGGATTGGTTTCTTCTTTAAATTATAAAAAAAGTATGAATGGTATTATAATGTTATACTAAAACTAAAACAATGGAAAAACCCTTAAGATAACATGTAGAGAAAAAAAAAACATATCTTAAGCTTGCAGAATAACATGACTTTAAATGATTAATTGCCGCTTTGAACGATTACGTAATTGTGGCATCCTTAATTGTAATTGTGATTAGAAATTCGATTAATTGTGCAGCCCTAATTTAAAGGGACATGCCCCAAAATTAGTCGTGTCAACATAAACCCATATAGGAAATAAAAGAGTTATTGAATAAGCATGTTCTGAACTCCTGAAATATTGGTGTTTCATATTTTAGAGCAGTCACTGCAATTTATGAAATAAATCAATTAAATCGGTATGTGGGAGTGTGTGTGAAAAAAAGCAAATGTAACCCTTTGTGTAAAGCTTTGTAATCCTTAACATTTTCATAAGTAACTGTAATTTAATTACACATTTTTTCTCAGTAACTGTAATTGATTACAATTACTTTTATTTTGTAATTCAATTACGTAATTCCGTTACATGTAACTAGTTACTCCCCAACACTGCTTGTTAGACAGGCTCTCCCTGTCTAATTGAGTGGATCTTAGCCAGATAAAGTAGACTTGAAATGATGCCTTAAGTCAAGGTAAAAAATTAAATAGGCTGCAGACAGGTCTTGTAAATTCACAGATAAAATCATTTGGAAAATTTATCATCATTAGTCCATGCTGTTACAAAGTTGTTAGCTTCAGGTGTTTATGATTCTCTGTCTATCACAGTTGCATGCATAGAGAAAACACATGGAAAGGAATTTGCTGGCTGATAACATCGGGAAGAGAAAAGGCACAATACAACTATAACTGGCAAGGCTAAATTGCTTCAGCAGGAAATAAACTATGTGATTGATTCATTCTAGGTGTTGCAGTTAGCTCATTGTAGATGCACCGTTTGATTAGCTTTTGGTGGCGGGAAGACCTACAAAGAGAGTGTGCATTCAGTTAATGAGGCTGTATTGTCGAGTGACCCCGGCCTCTAAATGAGTAGAAATGAGTAGAGGCTTGGACCCGGAAACAGCAGTCCTTACATCATGACTTAACAAGAGGAGCCTCCCGAAGCCTTCAAACTCACGTCATCAGAGCGAGAACGCCAATCCAGAGCAGAAGTCGATTTTCAGTTTTTGATTAACGATTACAACAGCAGACATTTTTTTTCAGTGGATTGACTTGCACGGTTTAATTGTTCACCACAAGACTAGTAATGTGCACTAAAAAGTAAGTAGGGCCATTTTTGATTTCATGATGACCAATCATTTTCAATACCATTGGCAAAACTAACACATACTGTATACTGCCATATAGATATTTTAATATTTGTAAAAAATATTTGTCCATCCATTTTTCCAAGGCAATCATTATTTCAAGCTTTTTATTTATGCTTTGCAATTGGTTTAATCCAAGTCTTCTAAAAAGACACATGCGCTTTATATGATGAAGATATTTTAATATAGGCTTTTATTTATATACAAATATTGATCAATTACCATTACAAAAATCGCAATCTTAAACATTTGCTAATTCTGTGTGTTTGTGTCTTTAAAATAGGGTAACTTTGTTGCAAAAGTTTACTGCACAAGGATGCTAGATTTGAATTTGAAACTGAATTGAATTTGCAAAAAAAAGACACAGTCAGTAATTAAAAAAAAGTACATAGTCAGTAATAAAATTATAAAACAAACAACTTCAATTTAGTTGAGATATTCGAAATATGACAACACTGAATTCCCATAAGCAGTGATTTCAGAGCCATATATGTTAGGCCTGTCTACAAGGGCGGATTTAGTGGATTTTATTAGGAGGCCCCAGGCAAAATACAGGAATGAGGCCCTATACAATTTCACACATTTACAACCTTGAGGTTCCTTTCACTGTTGCTCGCTGCTGCACAACCGTGTCCAATAGTTGTGTCTAATCTTTTAGATTTTTCATGTACATGTTATAAATAAAGGATTTCTTTAATGTTGTAAATCCCTTGTTCACATTTAAACAGGTTATAATAGTATTAGAGTAGGTTGGACCCTAGGTGGTGCGTTGGGGTAATTTTCACTATGCAATTGTCTACAGAATGAAAGGCTGTCTAATTCTAAACTTTAAAATATACATTTATTTTTTTTTATTTTAATTCTTTTTAATTTCTGGATTCAGTTTTTTTTTTTTTTTTCCGATTAAATTTTTCTGGATGATTATATTACATTTTAACAAAAAACATGTCTAATTAATTAAAATCATGAAACTTGTTTAATTTAACAGCAATTTAGGCCTATTAAAAGTTTAACAAGAATTACATTCTTAGGGACAAAATTCTGCGCTTTCCATTTTATTTTTTCTGTATTTCATTTTAATGGTTTAATCAAAAACATATCTAATTAATTGAATTCATAAAAACAACTTAATTTATTAATTTGTATACAATAATAGGGCCCTATGAAATTTTAATTTTATTTACTTTTTTTTTTTTTATTCTGTGTTGTGTATTTTAATTTTTCTGGTAATCAAATGAAGGCAAAAATATTAATATAAATTTTATTCCAATGAACATTAAACAATCCCTTTAATTTTTGTACATTCAAAATGCTACACAACAGAAGTTTACTGTGTAACGAGCAATGTCACGGAATTTGTCAAATATTGAATGAATAAATCAAATGCAATTCAGTACACTTCAATCAAACCGCGATATGGACTAGTGCATGTGAATATTAAATGGCAAAAATACTATTTAGCTACTACAGACGACAACCGCGAGCGTTGAGCGTGCTTAAATAGCAAACTAGCAAACGAAACGTGCGTCTGTGTCGTTCATTCCGTCACATTCTGCTTTACACAGTAAATTCAGTTTTTATGAATATATTCCAGGATTCCGTCCCCATTTTCTACATCGCCCTACTTTCATTATTTTTTGTACATTAACATTTGTATTGTACATTTTTTAATATACATAATTTATCAATGTTATATATATATATTATATGTGTTTGTGTACACATTTAAACTGATACTTGTTTACAGTGACCCTGACTATTGCTGTATTAATTTTCAAGTTAAATCTATTGTGCAATTTCTGTACAAATTAAAGGCAAATCACTCCAAAACTCAATGTGCATTTTCACACGTTCTCATAAAAAGCACTTACTCGTAAAAAGCTTTCCTTAATAGGTTTGTTCATTCTTACAATTGATTCAAGTTCACATTGACCCTGGCTGTTACTGTATGCATTTTCAAGTCATTTTACTGTATAGTTTTGGAGAAAATTTATGACAAAATCACTCCAAAAAACAAAGTGTATTCTAGCAGTTGCACCATTACCCATTTTCAAACACCCATAAAAATCTGTCCTTTATAGGTTTCCTTGTTCTTTCAATTGGTTCCTGTTTACAGTCACTCTGACTATTACTGTATTTATTTTCAAGTCATTTTAATGTATAGTGTTGGAGAAAATTAAAGCAAAATTCACCTCAAGCATCCGAGGGAATCCTTTCACTTTTACATCATTACCCATTTTCAAACACTATTACAAATCTTTCCTTTATAGGTTTGCTCGTTCTGTCAAATAATTCCTGTTCACAGTGTCCCTGACCATTACTGTATTAATTGTCAAGTATTTTTACTGTATGGTTTTGGAGAAAATTAAAGGCAAATTCATCCCAAGCATGAGTGCATAAACACTTTTACATCATGTCCCATTTTCAAACACTCATAAAAATATTTCCTTTATATGTTTGGTCATTATTTCAATTGATTCCTGTTCACGGTCACTGTGACTATTACTGTATAAATTTTCAAGTCATTGTACAATATAGTTTTGCAGAAAATGTATGGCAAATTCACTCCAAAAAACAAAGTGCATACGTTTTTTTACACAATGTCCCATTTTCAAACACTCATAAAAATATTTCCTTTATAGGTTTGTTCATTCTTTCAAATGATTCCTGTTCACAGTGGCCCTGACCACTACTGTATTCATATTCAAGTCATTTGACTGTTTGGTTTTGGAGAAAATTAAAGGTAAATTCACCCCAAGCATCTAAATGCATAAGCACTTTTGCATCACATCCCTGTCACGAATCCGGTCCATGAACTTCCGTCTGCTCGCCACAAGAGGTCACCCTTCCACTGCTATGGACTCTTGCGCCACACCACTGTTGCACTTCACCCGGACTATAGTTCCCATCATCCATTGCACTGATTACACACACACAGTTGATTGCACACAGCACTGATTGCACACAGCTGTCATCAATCACATCTTCCCTATATAACACTCACTCTTAGCCCCGTCAAGCTGCCTAGTATTGTTTTGCGCTTATCGTTTGATAGCTACTCTACAGAGCCGGTTTAGTTTACCTAGCCTTAGCTTAGTCTGCCTCGTCTGTTTTCTCGTATCCTGATCTTTTCCTGTGTACCTCGGATTCTCCCTCTCGTCTTGCCCTATTCAGATTCTGTTTGCCCCTGCCTGGACCTTTGCATTGTTCTTGGATTTACCCCTCTAGTCTCGCCCTGTTAATTCTGTTCACCGATCGTAGACCTACGCTAGCCCGAGGTATATTCTTGTGTCTTGCCCTCTATATAACCGTTGCCATTATCTGACCCTTGCCTGTCTCTA
>NW_015505339.1:41279-49754 GCF_001515645.1 Sinocyclocheilus grahami | reverse complement strand
GGGCTCTGTCACGAATCCGGTCCATGAACTTCCGTCTGCTCGCCAACAGAGGTCACCCTTCCACTACTATGGACTCTTACACCACTGTTGCACTTCACCCGGACTACAGGTCCCATCATCCATTGCACTTATTACACACACACAGTTGATTGCACACAGCACTGATTGCACAGCAGAAAATGTATGGCAAATTCACTCCAAAAAACAAAGTGCATACGTTTTTTTACACAATGTCCCATTTTCAAACACTCATAAAAATATTTCCTTTATAGGTTTGTTCATTCTTTCAAATGATTCCTGTTCACAGTGGCCCTGACCACTACTGTATTCATATTCAAGTCATTTGACTGTTTGGTTTTGGAGAAAATTAAAGGTAAATTCACCCCAAGCATCTAAATGCATAAGCACTTTTGCATCACATCCCTGTCACGAATCCGGTCCATGAACTTCCGTCTGCTCGCCACAAGAGGTCACCCTTCCACTGCTATGGACTCTTGCGCCACACCACTGTTGCACTTCACCCGGACTATAGTTCCCATCATCCATTGCACTGATTACACACACACAGTTGATTGCACACAGCACTGATTGCACACAGCTGTCATCAATCACATCTTCCCTATATAACACTCACTCTTAGCCCCGTCAAGCTGCCTAGTATTGTTTTGCGCTTATCGTTTGATAGCTACTCTACAGAGCCGGTTTAGTTTACCTAGCCTTAGCTTAGTCTGCCTCGTCTGTTTTCTCGTATCCTGATCTTTTCCTGTGTACCTCGGATTCTTTCTCTCGTCTTGCTCTGTCACTGCCCTAGAGAACATTGAGGAACTTCTTGTGTTCCCTGCCTTGGTCCCTGAAACCAGGAATGCACTGCCTGTGTTTCTTGCACCACACCACTGTTGCACTTCACCCGGACTACAGGTCCCATCATCCATTGCACTTATTACACACACACAGTTGATTGCACACAGCACTGATTGCACACAGCTGTCATCAATCACACCTTCCCTATATAACACTCACTCTTATTCCCGTCAAGCTGCTGAGTATTGTTTAGCGCTTATCGTTTGACAGCTACTCTAGGGAGCCTGTTTAGTTTACCCAGCCTTAGCTTAGTCTGCCTCGTCTGTTTTCTCATATCCTGATATTTGCCTGTGTACCTCGGATTCTCCCTCTCGTCTTGCCCTATTCAGATTCTGTTTGCCCCTGCCTGGACCTTTGCATTGTTCTTGGATTTACCTCTCTAGTCTCGCCCTGTTAATTCTGTTCACCGATCGTAGACCTACGCTAGCCCGAGGTATATTCTTGTTCCTGTGTACCTCGGATTCTTTCTCTCGTCTTGCTCTGTCACTGCCCTAGAGAACATTGAGGAACTTCTTGTGTTCCCTGCCTTGGTCCCTGAAACCAGGAATGCACTGCCTGTGTTGTCTGTCTCCGTTTTCTCTAGACCCCAGTCTCTGTCATGGGTCCCGGCTCCGTTCTGCCTCAGTCCCTGGTCTCTCCACTTCCACATGGACCTGGCCCACCTTTCCTCCCCCTGTTCCACCTCCGCTCCACCGCCCACCTGGATCGTATATTGTTTGGAGCGTCTGAAAAGCGCTCCTTGACTATATAACCGTTGCCATTATCTGACCCTTGCCTGTCTCTAACCATGTCTATGAATAAAGCCTTGCATTTGGGTCCGCACGTCTCATGTCTCGTCAGCCCGTAACAGTCCCAATTCAAACACTCATAAAAATATTTCCTTTCCTTTCAATTGAGTCCTGTTCACAGTGATGCTGACTATTAATGCATTAAATTTCAAATATTTTGACTGTATGGTTTTCGAGAAAATTAAAGCCAAATTCACCCCAAGCATCCAAGTGCATCCTTTCACTTTTACATGATTACCCATTTTCAAACACTAATAAAAATATTTCCTTTATAGGTTTGCTCGTTCTCTCAATTAATTCCTGTTCACAGTGTCCCTGACCATTACTTTATTAATTGTCAAGTCTTTTTACTGTATGGTTTTGGAGAAAATGAAAGGCAAATTCACCCCAAGCATGAGAGCATAAACACTTTTATACCATGTCCCATTTTCAAACACTCATAAAAAGCTTTCCTTTATAGGTTTGCTCATTCTTTCAATTGATTCCTGTTCACAGTGACCCTGCCTATTACCGTATAATTTTTTTATCATTTTACTGTATAGTTTTGGAGAAAAATTATGACAAAATCACTCCAAAAAACTAAGTGCATTCTAGCAGTTTCACCATTACCCATTTTCAAACCCTCATAAAGATTTTTATTTTAGAGGTTTGCTCATTCTTTCAATTGATTCCTGTTCATAGTGTCCCTGACCATTACTGTATTAATTTTCAAATAATAATTGAGTAATTAAGAGCACAAAAAGAAGTCTGGAAAGTTATATTTGATGACATTTAAAATATGACCTGGCAAAACTAGCTCTTTCATCCTGTTAAATGCCCTAATTTGGAACATATGTAACGAATCAGCTCATGGGAAATATGAATAATTAACCATAACTAGTTATAATTAATTATGAATATTTTAGATCCGCTGTAGATATTTAGCTGACCTCTCAGGGTCAACTGTCTTGTCAATTCTAAGAACGTTAATTTCCTGGTTAAGGGAAATAACTTCCTTACTGTACAATTCTACAAAAGCTAGTAGCATGTGTGATACAAGTAAGGTTTTATTAACTACATAAACACTTAAACTAGTCTAACATACTACATAAACACATAAACTGGTCTAACATACACATACACATACACACACACACACACAGTTTGTATAGGGAAGGGTTAAAAGCTTAACGCAGTAAAGAGAAGAGAAATAAGGACTATGAAGTTATAGAACCATTTGCATATTCAGCAGATCTACACCTGATGGAAACATCAGATTCTTAGTTCAAACACACCTTGGTAAATTAAATATATCAATTAATAAGACTAAGTTTGATACTTGCAAGTCTCGTCTGTCTGAAAATAGATTCCTGATGCAATCTTAAGGCCCAAGATCTTGCTGAAGTTGGTTGATGAGAAAGAACCAGTTTGCGTCAGAGTAACTTGATGAATGGAAAGGACAAGGCCGAAGCCTGGCACGAGCTTAGGGTTTCCGGGAGCGTTTTTCTCACCACCTCTCAGAATTCCAACAAACCACCAACTGGGGTGGGTCACATGACGTGTGGCCTTTAAAGATATAGCTAACAAAATATATATTGTGTGTTTGATTGGTCCAGACGCTACACATATACCTTATATTTTGAGTTCAAAAACACATAGTAAGTATTATATAACAAACATTATTTGCTATTATTATTATTAGTCTATTATTATTTCAGTGTGAATTGTAGAAAACAGTCATGTTCGTGTTTTGATGGGAAAAAATGTTTCCTTTTTTATTTATTTTTTATTATACAGAAAGCTTGTAACCAATTATAGTCCTCATGCCTCTGCAGAACTCCTTGGTGTCATTCTGCCACAGCCTCTGCTGCAGCTTATTCCTATAATAATTTAATAATAATAATAATGTATTTTATTATGCACCTTTCAAGACTCAATGACACATTAAAATAATAGTACGCTATTAATTGATTGACTGCAAGACAACCTAACGGAATTTAAACAAGAGTTTTATTAAGACTGAAATATAAAAATAAGTTGTGATAGGGATTATGTAACCTGTGTTATGACATTTCACAGATACAAATGCAAATATGTATTTTTTTATGCAATTAAACAAAAGCCTAATATGAGAAGATGATTTTAGGTGTATGCATCAGTGTGCAGAAGACAGTCAATAAATGTTCACAGGTGTTGAAGCCACAGTAGGCACTGTTGTGCAGTCTGATGGGATGTACAACAGCCAGTTATTATTCTGAAATAAGTAAATAAATGTATAATATATATAAATTGCATGTATTTATATAAAATGTATAATATTTATAAAAGTACATAAAATACGATAAAAAAAATTTAAGTAAAATTAATAAAAGTGTGATCATTTTCAAACAATGGCACTGATACTATATGACCTATTTTTTCTTTGTGTTGTAGCATTTGGACCAATCAGACACACAACTTTTTGTTATATTTAATCACCTAACCAAAGGGCCTATTACGAGGGTCTACGGACCCTTCCCCCGAAATGCATCTAACAACTCAGAAAGGCAGAACAGGCCTCTGGTTCCATGGCAACCAATGCTGATATCACTGGTTTTATTACCCAAAGGAATGCGGGCAGAGCAACTCTCCTTCCATGTCTCCTAAGGAAAGACACATAATGCCCATAAAAATGGACTCTTCTCTAATTAATTCATAGGAAAACCTTTCTTTGAATGAACACACATATACTTCAGGTCATTGTGTATGTTGTTACTGTCCTTGTATATTGTCTTTTATAGTGTATACTGTTTTATGCAGGCTTATGATAGAACCACTCGTTAACGTAATCTTACCTATATGTAATCCTACCATGTTTAGTATCTATGAATTCATCTTCTGATGATCTAAATGAGAGCGTATATTATATGTTGGTACATAGGCAATATATCAGTGTTCTAAGAATCTTTAGTAATTTTGATTCGAGTTCCATATGCCAATTACCATGCTCTCACACAAAGAGTCATAAAACTCCCCAGTATTTCCAACCTCCCGCTTGGAATTTCAGCCTTTCTCATTGGACAAGCTCATCCTGAGAGGCGTGAATCTTGTCAGACCTTAAAGGCCTCACATCAGTGACCCGCCTTCAGTCTGCGGTTCTGTTAGATTCTGAGAAGATGAGGATGTGAGCTAGAACCCCTCTAAGGACACCCTAAGTCTGCGCCGGGCCTCTGGGCTTTACTTTCTATTCACCAAGATCATCTGACTCAAACTGGTTCTTTTTCATCAACCAACTTCAGCCAAGATCAACTTGAGCCTTCAGATTGCATCAGAACTCTCTTTCAGACAGACAAGACGTGCAAGTATCAAACTTAGTATCATTTGCACCTTTTTACAAAGGTGTGTTTGAACTAAGAAACTGATGTTTCCTTCAGGCTGTAGATCTGCTGAATATCAAATGGTACCATAGCTTCATGTTTTTATTTATCGTCTCTTTACTGCCTAAGCTTTAACCCTTTTCCTATACCAACTGTATGTGTGTGTGTGTATGTGTATGTTAGACTAGTTTATGTGTTTATGTAGTTAATAAAGTCTTACTTGTATCACACTTGATATTGTTCATTGTTTGCTCATAACTGGAGTCCCTAATCATGCAGATTTTTGCTACATGCTCTGAGTAGTATTGTACAGTAAGAAAATTATTTTCCTTAACCAGGAAATTAACGTTCTTAGAAAGAACAGACAGTTGACACTGAGAGGTCAAATGAATGCTTATAGCGGATCTAAATATTTATAATTAATTATAACTAGTTATGATTAATTATTCATATTTCCCCTTTGAGCTGATTCGCTACAGTGTTGTCAACTGTCTTACCTTACCTGTGAGATCAGTGTCTTGTTGTATCTGGATTTTAATTCAGATAGATCATTTTAAAATTAATCTCAATACAATTGTAATTGATCAGTTACAGGTAAGGAGAAACAAGAAATTGCAGCTAAGCAGACTTATTAAATAGACTGATGATTATGGTAAACAAACACAGCAAAACAAATAATAGCTTTGCAGGCATAATCACCATAAACAAATACAACAATCTTAGGGCTATAAAACCAAAGATGTAATACATTTAACTAAAGGTTACAAATTAGTAACCATGGACACAAATAAGGACTGCTCAAAGGGGTAATGATCATAATCAGTCCCTAAGGATAAAATTAATATTTTAACTTAATTAAATGTGACACTCACAATTAAAATGTAAGAAGAGGTTGAGTGTATGACGTCAGGAGAGTATTTCACAGCAATTTTGTTTAAAACTATATATAAAATAATAGTTAGTTTCATATGGTAATATGCATGGTATGTTTGCACAATAATTCCTTCAAAACCGGAAACTTTATGTTTGAAACTGGGACATGAATGCAACAATACACGCTATAAAAACATTTATAAAGTGAGTTTGTGTTTCCCAGAAACTGTAAAGTAAAAAGTAATGGCCAGGGACACTGTTAACAAGAATCAATTGAAAGAATGAGGAAATCTATAAAGTAAAGATTTGTATGAGTGTTTGAAAATGGTTAATGATGTAAAAGTGAAAGGATGCACTCAGATGCTTGGGGTGAATTTGCCTTTAATTTTCTCCAAAACTATACAGTAAAAAATATTTTAAAATTAATACAGCAATAGTCAGGCTACCTGTGAACAGGAATCAATTGAAAGAATGAGCAAACCTGTAAAGGAAAGATTTTAATGAGGGTTTGAAAATGGGACATGATGTAAAAGTGCTTATGAACTCAAGCTTGGGGTGAATTTGCCTTTAATGTTCTCCAAAACTATACAGTAAAATGACTTGAAAATAAATGCAGTAATTATCAGGGTGACTGTAAACAGGAACCAATTGAAAGAACGAGCAAACATATAACGCAAATATTTTTATGAGTGTTTGAAAATGGGTAATGGTGCAACTGCTAGAATGCACTTTGTTTTTTGGAGTGATTTTGTCATAAATTTTCTCCAAAACTATACATTAAAATTACTTGAACATTAATACAGTAATAGTCAGGGTCAATGTGAACAGGAATCAATTGAAAAAATGAGCAAACCTATAAAGGAAATATTTTTATGAGTGTTTGAATATTGGACATAATGTAAAAGTCCTTATGCACTCGGATGCTTGGGGTGAATTTGGTTTTAATTTTCTCCAAAACTATACAGTAAAAAATATTTGAAAATTAATACAGTAATATTCAGAGTGACTGTGAACATGAATCAATTGAAAGAATGAGCTAACCTATAAAGGAAAGATTTGTATTAGTGTTTGAATATAGGACAATGTAAAAGTGCTTATGCACTCATGCTTGGGGTGAATTTGCCTTTAATTTTCTCCAAAACTATACATTAAAATGACTTGAAAATATATACAGTAATAGTCAGGGTGACTTTAAACAGGAACCAATTGGAAGAACGAGCAAACCTATAAAGCAAGATTTGTATGAGTGTTTGAAAATGGGTAACGGTGCAACTGCTAGAATGCACTTTGTTTTTTGGAGTGATTTTGTCATTAATTGTCTCCAAAACTATACAGTAAAATGACTTGGAAAATGTATACTGTAATAGTCAGGGTGACTGTGAACTTGAATCAATTGGAAGAATGAGCTAACCTATTAAGGAAAGCTTTTTACTAGAAAGTGCTTTTTATGGGAAAGTGTGAGAATGCACATTGAGTTTTGGAGTGATTTGCCTTTAATTTGTACAGAAATTGTACAATAGATTTAACTTGAAAATTAATAGAGCAATAGTCAGGGTCACTGTAAACAAGTATCAGTTTAAAGGTGTACACACACACACACACACACATATATATTGTGATGAGTCGGCTGCCTCCCCCTTTTCAGATCAAAATGTATTGCCCTTTCTGTGGCATCCAATGGCTGACTTTGCCAAGATTTTGCAGTTCATGTGGGCGAGATGTAAGCTTTGTCGTAGAGAATGCCCCTAGAATGGCGGGTGATGACCAGGTGTCATCAAGCAAAACAAAAACAAGTTGACTGAAGTTTGCACGTTGTATTTGTATTCCATTGTCCTTTCTTTCATTAGCCTACTAAAAGGCCCTGATTAAATAATAATTTTCAATATTATTCTTACTGTCAATCTGCAATTTATTTTGACCTGGTTTTAACAATTAATGAAGCATTGCGGATTTCATTAACCTTGAAATTATATTTAGTTGAGAATATTTAATTAAGTTAGCCATCTTATATAACGTTTCACAGTTACTCGCGTAATTCGTCAGATTATTTAGGATAATAATATCTAAAAGACAAAGGAATCATGCAATCAGGGTGTTGAAATAAACAAAAAACACTCACCTTTCAGTTCACCGACAACTCCACTGACCAATAGCCACTGTACAAAACCAATCCCACCCGGGTCCGTCATTTGGGTCCCATTGAAACATTTCGGTTGTGGTTAATAATATCTAAAAGACAAAGGAATCATGCAATCAGGGTGTTGAAATAAACAAAAAACACTCACCTTTCAGTTCACCGACAACTCCACTGACCAATAGCCACTGTACAAAACCAATCCCACCCGGGTCCGTCATTTGGGTCCCATTGAAACATTTCGGTTGTGGTTTGTGCTACTTGCAGCGCGTTTCTTCATTTGCATGTGTTGTGAGGATTTTGCAGCGCGTGTGTTGTCAAACTGATGAAGATGTTTTCTTAATTTGCTGGTGTTTTCTTAAGTTACAGTGTGTTGAGCTCTCTCGGCCACTGTACAATTCAATTTCCAGTAGGATTTTCATCGGTCAGTTATCAACCATATTCTGAATGGTTGATAACTTTTGACAAAGTTTAATCCAGGAGC
>NW_015505339.1:16759-27633 GCF_001515645.1 Sinocyclocheilus grahami | reverse complement strand
ATTACAAATTAATTTTTAATAAATAAAGATGTAATGTCTTACAAGAGCTCGCATCCAGTTTTCTGCAATTACATGAAGTGTTCTCATGTTACAACAAAGCGCTCGCCACATTTGCGCAGGAATTATGCGGAATACCTGCAATCCCACGGAATACCTGCAAATTGCTTTTTTGCAATATAAAAGTTGTACATTAGAATTATCCGCTTGTGCTGAATATTTTTTTGGAACTATATATTTATACATGTTTTTCCCCCTTTCAGGATTCTTTGACGAATAAGTACAAAAAAAATTCAAAATATAAATATCTTGTAACAATATATTTAAAAAGTATTACTTTTATTCAGCAGGGGTATGTTAAATTTAAATAAATAAATAAGGATCATTGATAATAAATCAGCATATTAAAATGTTTTTTTAAAGGATCATGTGACACTGAAGACTGGACTAATGGCTGCTGAAAGTTCAGCTTTGCATCAAAGGAATAAATAATAAATGTATATTAAAATAGAAAAACATTATATTATATATAAATTATATTAGAAAAATGTAATTAATAATAATTCACAATATTACTATTTGTACTGTATTTTTCATCAAATAAATGAATGCACAATGTCTTGGTGAGCACAAGACACTTAAAAAGCTATTACTGATCCCAAACCTTTGAATTGATATTAGCTACTGAATTAAGTGAATTTAAAAAATATATATATTTATATTCTATTCTATTCTGCATTTACTCACATTTACATGAAACATGACATATAAACATCAGAGTTAAGTATATGCAGAATGATAAATCAGTTTATTTTCAGCATTCAGGATTATTTTTGATATATTCACGCCGGTTGCATATTTATGCATCCGTTTGACCGCTTTATGGCCTGTGTACACCTCATGTCTCCTATCGCCCCGTCAGATACCCTGAGGAGGACCGGGCAGGTGAATGCATGAGTCATGAATCAGTGTTGACAGATGGAGGAGACACAGAATGATATGGACGGGCTAAATAGAATAAAACATTGCATGCAGACAGCCGCATTGCCAAAAAAATATTAATCTTCAACTCAACCGTTCTTGTTTTTCTGCCTTAGTATAGACCTCTGACGGAAATCAATCTAACTTTCATTTAATTTCAGATGAATTCTGTTGCTAAATGTAGCATGTATAGTCTGCTTCGTCAATGGGCAGCAGGAGACAGCATGATGGGATTTGAAAGGATATCTGAAAGGTGTGGACCGGATCCTAGAACTCACGTCTTGCACCATCAATTTTTACTATCTCACATTCCAGCATATTATGACAGTGGGCCCAGAGGATCTATTAGCAAAACGTACAGATGAGTGCCAGCTGCACCGGGTCCAGATAAAGAATATGAGTCTGTAAATGTTAGGAGAGTTACTTAAAACAGCATTATACAAGACAGTGTATCATATATAAGAATATGTGACAACCATAAAAAAATTATGTTATGATATATGCTATATTTTAACAGCTTCATTACTTTGTATAATTGTGTAAATATTATTAATGTGGACTCATAAAAGTGAATATGCATGCACAGCTACAGTATATGGCATTGGTAGCTACACTACCAGTTGCTACAGGAACACAATATTGTATTATTATATAATCTGAAGAAATTGCTAACTGTTAGTGTCTAATAATAAAATGGGGGAACAAAATCTCCATGATTGAAATTGAAGGAGGCACCACAAGACACATCAAGGAACCAGAATATCTAGAATAACTATCATGCTAGCAACCACCTAGCTTTGTTACTGCAGCCACCCAGAGCACCTGGCTATATGCAAAATGTATGCATTAATTATCATATTTTCAAGAAAACAAGTCACAATTGACTGCAAGTAGCACCGGGTCAAAGTTACATTGTGTAAAGGGGAAAACATTGGTGTATAAGTCACATTTTATGATTACATTTAGAAATTGTCAGGAATTGCAATTAAACATAAAATGAAAATCTGATTTGGTCTGATCTTCATCTAAATGAAAGATCCCAAGGATAAGACCTTAATACCGCAAGAAAACTCTGTGAACGTCTTTGTTCATATGTCTGCTGTCATAAAAACTCTGAACAACAATTATGTGCATGAAAGGACATCATGTAAGAAACCACTGCTGAACAAAATAAATCTTGTTAACAGTTGGCAATTATTGGCAAAAATGCACAACGTTTGTTTAGAAGAAAAAAAGTGCACTGCACGCAAACATGTGAAGCATGGTGACAGGAACATTATGGTTTAGTGCTGCTTTGCTGACTCATGGTCTAGAAATTTTGCAATAATTGAAAAAAACAAACAAACAATTAATTCAAGAGTGTATCAGGGCATTTTAGAGGAGAATGTCACGACAGTGTTTCTTTTGTGCTGAGGAACTGTCCAAAATTGGTCAAAACTCTTATAAGCAGCTAAAGGAAATGTTTGGTAAAGGGGAATGAGGTCTGGATCCAATTCTGAAGACACTGAATCAGGATCAAGCTTGATCCAGTACAAATCTTGTCGAAAAAGAACTGACCATCCAGCTTTGTGCTGTTATTTTGCTGTACAAATTGGCTAAGGATTAATTTATATATTGAAGTTTTGATGATTGTACCTCTCAATCTAAACCAACTGCAAAACAACAAACACATCAGCCAACCCGCGCAACATCTGATTATATGTGACTGTAACTCCTGACCACAGGTAAGCTAAAATGCACTTTTGTTTTATTTTATTCACAGCCTTCTCTCCACTGGATAAAAGGCGCTAGGCTCCTGGCACGCATACATACCAGCTGTGTCAGGGGCTTGTTTTGGCAGAGAACCATGGCAAAACAAAAGAGAGTATTAGTCCTGGTGTCATGGCCGTGGAGTGGCGGATCAATCTCGATTTGGAGTGCTGGGTGTTTTGGGTGATGGTAGCATTCAGCCAAGCCCCCCTCTGCCACTTTCACCGGGGTGTAATACACACCAGCATGCAACCGATGCTGTGGAAACATTGCAGTCTATCGTTTTGCCAGTGGTGGCGCATGTGATTCATCTTCGTCGAGGGCAACTGCTTCTCCTTGTTCGTCTGCTTGAAAACATAGGGCTCAGCTGAGCGAACATGTCTGATTCTGCCAATGGCCCTATTTGAATTAATTTGCAAATTTCTGCAGCAGGGAGAAGATTGGAGCTTTGCGAACTCCATTATGGTTCGGGCCATGTTGTGTTCAGCTATCTGGGTCGAATCAAAATGATTTTGGTTGTAGAGATTGAGGTGATTTTTTTGAACAGCGGGGAGACTAGAAGCGGTGGCATCGCTGTGACATCAGAGTGACACCCTGTTCATTTGTGAACTCAAGACCGAGTGGCTGCTTTGCTTCACAGATTAGATCAAAACTGGCAATGTCAGGCTCCATAAACCAATATGCATGACTTGTGTACCCTCGGGAGGCTTTATTTTTTGTAAATATCGGAGGTGTGACGTTGCTAAAACATGCTTTTCGCAATTGTGAATGTGATGGAATAAAGAAGGACAGTTGTTTCAAGCCCAATGCAAACTGCATGGTTTTGGCCACAACAAATTTCTGGAATTGTAAGGCCACCAAAGCATTTTTTCCCGGGACAAGCGTATTTTTCCAATTGTTTTAAGTAGGAATGCCACGAATGCCAGCAGCGTGACAAAGCGTCTTGTTGATGTTTTTTTCTTGGTGCAGAGTTAAATAATGTTCAGCTTTGGGTAAAACACAGTGCTCATCACTCATTTTTTATTCAGCCGTCCAATCACAGTGAAGGAGGGGGTGTTTTCAGCTAGCTAAAAATGCTTTGGCAGACTTAAATAATTTCTGTTGCTGTACGGTACAATTATGAGTCTCTGATCGCCTTGTATGACGGTTATAGACATAAATGTTTATAGGTGAATAAATGTTCTTTGCCATTAATCTTGGCATCCAACAAAGTCCAGGCAGTGTTCGAAAATTATCTCTTATGGTTTGCGTCTGCAGAAGAACAATAGAAAGGCGTCTCGTACTGAATGAAAAGTATCGCATCATGCTATGCCTGACTGTTCAAAATCCTCACACACTCACACCGCCACTTTTTTTTTACAAACACCTCAATTCAAATTCATTGATGCCACTTTGTTTATTTTTTAAATGAACTTTTACCCACATGGTGATCAAATTATTTTGATTTTGGACTGCTGCCTTGAACATGTCCAATCCAGTCTGTGATCGGCTGTCAACGAATCGTCGCTAAATGTTTTAGCTTCAGTTTATCGTACAGTCACATCACATATCTGCCTTGTCTATCTTCTTGAGATCACGATGTACAGTCTGCCAGGGTATTATTTTAAAGTATTCAAAAACAATCATACAGTGCATAGCGGGCTTTACTCCGACTCTGAAAATCCAGACCACCCTGATGTCTGAATCATGTCGATGGATGGCGGACATTGTCAGCTTTCCGGCGCCAAACATAAATCAAGGAGAGCATGGTCAGTGGAGGGACACTAATTACCCAGGCTGAAAGGGCTCAAGCTACAGCCACTCCAGCTTCAATTTCCACATGTCAATCATCCTGAATTGGACACGAGCGGGAATGAGATTTGAGGGCTATGGCAAAAGGGAAGAAGTGTTGCATAAACAGCCATTTGTGACAGCTCTTGGCAATGGCACAGCTAAATTATGGCAGACAGTCTGACCTCTGACATAAACTGTGGTTCTTCAGAGACTTTCATTGTTGTCTGAGCCCTGTGGGATAACTGACAAGACCATTCACAGCTTCTCCCTGATATGAACAAGGCCCCACAGAGTTTTATTGAAGCTTTCACAGGTGATATGTGGATTTAGATTCATTCACCCATGGAAACAAATGTGCAAACTCGTTTCTAACAATTGCCCAGCTGTTGCTTATCATATTCCTTTACCATGATATTAAAAAGTCCTACTTAGTACGTTATTCTTAGAAATGTTTGCTTCTATAATCTGACATATTTCAGAGTGTAACAGGACATTTAACTGAGAAAAAAATAAAATAATATATATATATATATATATGAGCAATATCACTCGAGTACAAGAGCGATATACCAGCTCTATATCAGCATGGCTGTGATTAGGCCAGAGGCAATCACAGCCTCTGATAGAGCATGTATCGCTCAAGTACGAGAGTGATATTGCGTTTATACAACAGTTCAACGGAACGTGTGTAATTAAACAAGAAACAACGAAGTGCCTAATAAAACCCTCTTTTGTGCGGAACTACTTCCTTCCACCACGGATTCAAAGCTCAAGTTGACAGTTAAACATGCGTCACTTTTAGAATTCGTATCAAGGGCATGTGCTGCTTCAGTTAGGTTATTAGTGAGAAATAATGCGGCAAGACGTGCATCCAAATGAGAGAGAGAGACCGCAAAGCTAGACGTTTCCTCTTATATTAACTAACGTACTCTACGATTAGCTCAGTGGGAAAAAAACAAAAAAACATAGACCCGGCTAGAACAAGCGGAGTGATACAAAATTGTGAACGGGTGTTCCTGTAGCGATACCAGTACAATATTCTGTGTAGGGTTGTGGGAATGCTGGAATGTCCAAAGGCAGGGAAACACCCTGGATGGATGACCAGTCCATTACAGATATGAGCTGCATTGTTTTTTTTTTGTTTTTTTTTTATGCCCTTCCCTCCATCTAGTTGACTTGGATGCACATAAGTGTGTATTGTGTACCATCAGTATGTCGAATTGGCAAGTCCTTGATCACTTGGAATAAAAAAAAGTAACTAATTTAATTAGTTACCTTTTTTAAGGAAATTAAAGCATTGCATTACTTTGTGTTACTTTTAATTACCCGAGCTACTCTTGCAAAAATCCCAGAAGTTTTCATTTTGGCACATGTAAAGGCCTTTTCACTCCAAAAGTGAAACTAATAAGCCTCCTGCTGAAAGAAGTGCCTCTGCACCTCACTCCCAGTTTCTCTCAACACTTGGACATGAGAGGTGTCAGTGAATAAATGGGAAAACAAAGTAACTTGTGTTACTTATTTGAAAAAGTAACTCAAATATTTTCTCATAAATTTTAAAGTAATGCATTACTTCACTAGTTACTCAAAAAAAGTAATCTTATTATGTCATTCACTCTGTGTAGGGTTGTGGGAATGCTGGAATGTCCAAAGGCAGGGAAACACCCTGGATGGATGGCCAGTCCATTACAGATATGAGCTGCATTGTTTTTTTTTTGTTTTTTTTTATGCCCTTCCCTCCATCTAGTTGACTTGGATGCACATAAGTGTGTACTGTGTACCATGCAGTATGTCGAATTGGCAAGTCCTTGATCACTTGGAATAAAAAAAAGTAACTAATTTAATTAGTTACCTTTTTTAAGGAAATTAAAGCATTGCATTACTTTGTGTGACTTTTAATTACCTGAGCTGCTCTTGCAAAAATCCCAGAAGTTTTCATTTTGGCACATGTAAAGGCCTTTTCACTCCAAAAGTGAAACTAATAAGCCTCCTGCTGAAAGAAGTGCCTCTGCACCTCACTCCCAGTTTCTCTCAACACTTGGACATGAGAGGTGTCAGTGAATAAATGGGAAAACAAAGTAACTTGTGTTACTTATTTGAAAAAGTAACTCAAATATTTTCTCATAAATTTTAAAGTAATGCATTACTTCACTAGTTACTCAAAAAAAGTAATCTTATTATGTCATTCACGTTGTTTCCCCCAGCACTTTTTATTATTACATTTCATTTCCTTATACATTTGTGAAAATAAAGTGCTATGGTCCCACTTTATATTAAGTGGCCCTAATACCTCTGTACTTACATAGTAACTAGATGTGTACGTAGTATGTAACCACAGTGTAAGTACACATTGGTACATAGTATCTAGAGCTGTAATATTTATGTAACTACACACATGTAACAACCCTCTGAATGGTTTGTGTAAGTACAAATGTGTAACAGGACATATATAACTACATTTTGTAACAACAATATGTATAAGAGTAATTGGAACCATTTGATCCAGGGTGGTTTAGGGGTGGAAATGGGTAGGTTTAGGGATATGTAAAGTGGGAGGAGTTGGATCTCAAGTTGGTGGAGTTGGTGCACCACTGTAATACCAGTGTACTTGCATGGTAACTTCTCAGGAACAGTCCACTTAATATAAAGTGTAACATTCTGGACACCAACCACAATTTATATGTAAAGCCTAACTTACTGGCCGCTGCTGTGTAACATCAGAGTAATTACATGGTAAATCCATAGGAATTGTTTACTTAATATAAAGTGTAACACTTTCTTTACCAAAAAGTGCTGTTAGTCCTGTTACACATTTGTACTTTCATTACCAAAAAGTGTTGTTACCAATGTCCTGATACACATTTGTATTTACAAATACCATTCAGTGGGTTGTGACATATATATGCAGTTACACAAACATTACAGCTGTAATTACTGTGTACCAATGTGTACTTACACTGTGGTTACATACTATGTACACATCTAGTTACTATGTAAGTACACCGGTATTAGGGCCACTTAATATAAAGTGGGACCCATCTGTTTGATAAAATATTTACCTGAATACAACCAGTAAATTCAGATGTTTCCAAATTTGTAGCCTACCTGACACATAATTTTATATTGTAGAATGGAATTTTAATTTAAACATGTGTTCTCTTTATTTAGCATACTTATTATTTTCTTGCACATTTATATACTGTAATAATATTCCCATGACTTCTTATTCCACTATACTGCTTCCCTTCAAGGCTGACATCTACTCTGCTTAAAAATATGATCTTACTGTATAATGCAGCACGAGGTAATTGTTTATTGTAGATTACACTTTGGAACATTCTCAACAGCAATGCACTTAACCAAGATATAAAAGCATTGAATGCATCTTAACGGTAGATTCTGAATGCATTGAGTGCACAAGGCTGATAGAGTTTCTGAGCTATCTTCTTTAAAACATCCTTTTAGATGTGGCTTGTTACATCATTTGTAATCCTTACAGCTTGATGCTTACTGCAAGTTCAAGACCAGGCAGTCAAAAGCTATGAGAGCGTGTGTGGAATGAGAAACAGACGTTTATGCACACTGACAACCAACTGCCTACACGCATAACATCCTGAAATGGTCTGCCTTTGTCACTGAGGTCAAGAAGCTTTATGATACTGATGCCGGGCGACTTACCTGAAGTTGATACAGGATCCTCAGGGAAAGTTAGCTCGTCCTCTGCTATCCAAGAAAAGTTCCAGTATTTGGGGGCGGCGCTGGGGTTTCCTGAGTTCGTGGATGAGGACCATTCTGCAAACAGAAGTAGAGTTTGCTGTCAAGGGCCTTTGCAAATATACTGCAGCATCAGAAAAAAATGACTGAATAAGTTAAGCTTTATGTGATAGAGGTATTATCTAATCTGTGGAACATTTTAGGCTCTCTCGGGGGTAGACGTTTCTCCAAGGGCAGTATTCTCTAAAACCTCCCACATAGAAAATTGAAAGCTTAAAAGAACAATTTTGCCTACTAGGAAATACAGTACTATACTCTAAGGTGGAAATGGACAAAAAATTAAAAAAAAAAAGATAATAAAAAGGTTAAACACACAGACACAGATGCATTCCAAGTAAAGATTTTAAATCCAAAATTCTTAAATAGATTTAACATGCTTTTGAAATTCAATTGCAGTATTTAATGTTCTCTTTCACAAAACGGTCTGCATTTTACAAAAATACTCTGCCTTAATTAGTTTTACTTTAGTTGTTTGCTTATTTCAATCATCCTTCATTACACACCTGCAAAGATATTGCCGACAGATCATTTGTTTATGGAGCACTGCTTGTCTAAGCTAATTTTGGGATCAAGAATAACTGCAGGTTTCTTTAGGTTATGCACTATTTATATCAACACAAATACATATTTTATCTTCAGCATTTAGTTTTTGCAACTTGTGTATTTAATTTTCTGCATTATATTGTAGCTCTGCCCACCGACTGTCTTGTTCCTTTGTCAGTGGAGCAAATAATGGATTCCTGCAAATCAGCAACATTGTAACTGAAACAAAGAGTATGTTGTCAGACATACATGTCCTGAATTTCTGTAAGTATCATATTGGCTATAAGTGAACCTTTGTTTTGATTTTCCAAATGTTATGTTTTATCATTGCATGCTTTTATTTAAGTCTTTCTATCTTATCTTCACAGCATAGTCCATCTCCATCTATCACAGCATATTCATTATATATCATTTTTATTCCATACCTTTTTATTATTATTAAATCTCCATTATCACTCATGAAGCAACTTATAACTTTGAATTTGGAAATTGATTAAGATTGAAGGGTGCCATATGCACCAATACGTATCATGTTCAGGTGAATAGAGGAAAAAGCTTGGCATAAAATGCACAATATGAATCAGCAGTGGCTTAGATTACTTGAGTAATTGGTCTTTATTACTAAGCTTGGGTATCAGGAAATTTGATTTGAGTATCAAATTGTTACTGAACTACATTTCTAAGGTATGAAAAAATATGTTTTGTCCTTGGACCTTTAGATTAAAAAGTGCAAAGTTATCAGATACTACCGTATATTACAACTACGTTCAAGTGTCAGAAAACAATCATCTGCAGCCACATGTAATGTTTAGTCATCATTGTTAACAGATTTCAGGATACTGACTTCAAATCTTTAGACAGTTTGTACAGTTTGCACATTAAAGTTACTTTGATTATAAACTCTCATCATCACTTGCTTTTATCAGTCCATATTTGTTTTTACTATTAAATAATCAAGAACAAATAAATGTATAAACTTTAACTGAAGACTAAAAACTGTTTAACTGAATCTTTAACTGGTTTTTACAACCTTCTATAAAATATATTGATATACACATGAATATATCTGATATATACAGTAAGCCAAGGTCGGAAGCCACATTGAGATTTCACCTCAGTACAAACAGCTTACAAATCATAATTGATTTAAATCTAGTTTGCCAACAAATCCCTTCCACAGGTACATAAACACTTTCTAAACTTTTTGAACTTTTGTATCTCTTTATGTCTCCATGTGGACCAAAAGCAAACTGGACAGATTTCTTTGAGTGTGCTATACCCTGATTATTCAACATACCTTCCAAACCAGGCAAATTAATAGGAAGCTAAATTGGAGAGGGAGTAAAGGGAGTCTGTTTTGGACGATAAAACTGCTGGCGGGTTGAGATCTGTCACGGGTCATTCTAACCTTTGTGGGTAGTAATGAAAAGTGTGCTTTGTCCAATACGTTATAAGGCCTCAGAGGAGCACAAGTGCACATATACTCTTTAATCATTCCAAATGACCATTAAGAGAGAATCAATAGTAAACAGAAAACAACTTTCATGAGTTGTTATTAAAGCAGCAGAGATCAGTGCTTGAGACCGCTAGTGTATCCAATGGACCATCAATAGGAAGCATGGTTCCCCAAACACTCCTGACACTCTTAGGCTGCTATTGTTCACATCAGCTAGTCAACTGACTCTTTATTAAGAATAGTCAACTTTATACTCACTATGGTACATTGTAAACTCTTTCAGTTGCGTTCCGCCTCTACTCTGATCAATCAATACATAAATTAATTTATATGTGGCATTTATAAATGCTGTACTTATTAAAGAATCACGGTGACTGAATCTCTTTATGTCTTGCAATGGTAACCAGCTGCAAAGCATTTTTGAGTTAAATAAACTTTAGAGCCACATAGTTGTCATCTCTGTTCTTAGACTTTTGCTCTACCCCCTTTCAATCCCTTTTCAATCCTTTCAAACCTTCTAATAATAACTATTCATGTATTTCTCTGAAAGGTTAATTGACTTAAAATGATTTGACCATTACAGAAACTGCGAGAAAAAAAACTC